>NC_050581.1:124867400-125099900 GCF_011100635.1 Trichosurus vulpecula | reverse complement strand
AAATGCTGCAAGTGGCCAGAAAGAAACAATTCAAATATTGAGGAGCCACAATCAGTATTACACAGGACTTAGCAGCAGCAACACTAATGGATCAGAAGTCATGGAAAGAAGGCAAAGGAGCCTACCTAGCAAAATTAAACATACTACTCCAAGGGAAAAAATGAAATTCAATGAAATAGAATGATTTCAAGTTTTCATAAGAAGATCAGAATTGAACAAAAAATTTGATCTACAATATCAAGACCCAAGAGAAGCCTAAAAAGGTAAAAAGGGAAAAGAAAACATAAAGGATTCAGTGGAGCTGAACTGTTTATATTCCTACATGGGAAGATGACACTTGTAATTCTTAAAAATTGTACCACTAATAGTACAGCTAGGAGGAATATACATAGACAGAGGGTTTAGGTATAAGATGAATTGTAAGTAATGACAAACAAAAAAATAAGGGATGAGAAAGAGGAGTACACTGCCTGCAGAAGGAAGGGAGAGGTAGAATGGGGTAAATTATTTCACTTGAAGAGGCATGAAAAACCTATTACAGTGGAGGGAAAGATGGGAGGGTGGGTGATGGACATCACTTGAACCTTACTCTTATCAGTAGTGGCTCAAAGAAAGAATTATATACACAATCAGTTGAATATAGAAATCTATCTTGCCTAACAGGAAAGTAAGAGGGGAAGAAATTAAGTAAATGACCTGACTGAGGGGGACTGACAGAAAAGCAGGCAGACCAGGGGAGGTAGTAGACAGAAGCAAAACAGTGTTGAGGAAGGAAAGGATGAAAGGAAAGAGAGGAAAAACAGGAGGAAAAATAGGATGACGGGAAATACACAGTTAATAACCATAACTGTGAATGTAAATGGGATGAAATCTCCCATAAAAAAGAAATAAGTAGCAGAACGGATCAAAAACCAGAATCCTACAATATGTTGTTTACAAGAAACATACTTGAAGCAGAGATGCACAAACACAGAGTAAACGTAAGGGGCTAGAGATCAATAGATTCTGATCTATTATGCTTCAGCTGAAGTAAAAAAAACAGGAGTAGCCATCCTGAGCTCAAGCAAAAGCAAAAATTGACTTAATTAAAAGAGATAAGGAAGAAAACTACATCTTGCTAAAAGGTACCATAGGCAATAAAGTAATATCAATACTAAATACATATGCACCAAATGGTATAGAATATAAATTCTTAAAGGAGAAGTAAAGTGAGTTACAGGTTCATGACCAAACAAGAGATAGAGAGCATTACAAAATATAAAATAAATAATTTTGATTATATTAAATTTAAAAGGGTGTGCACAAACAAAACCAACGCAACCAAGATTAGAAGGAAAACAGAAAGCTGGGGGGAGAAATCTTTATAGCAAGTGTCTCTGATTAAAGCCCTCATTTCTCAAATATATAGAGAGCCAAGTCATATTTATAAGAATACAAGAACAGATAGCTTTCAGATGAAGTCAAAGCTATATCTAGACATATGAAGAAGTGCTCTAAACCACTTTTGATTAGAGAAATGCAAATTAAAACAACTCTCACTTCACACTTCACACCTAAAAGATTGGCTAATATGACAAAAAAAAAACAGAAAAGGATAAATGTTGGAGAGGATGTGGGAAAATTGGGACACCAATGCATTGTTGGTGGAGTTGTGAACTGATCCAACCATTCTGGAGAGCAATTTGGAATTATGCCCAAAACATAATCAAACTGTTCATACCCTTTTATCCAGCAATACTACTACTAGGTCTGTATTCCAAAGAGATCATAAAAAAGGGAAAAGGGCCTACATGTGTAAAAATATTTATTGCAGCCTTTTTAGTGGTAGCAAAATATTGGAAACTGAGGGGATGCCCATCAACTGAAGAATGGCTGGACAAGCTGTGGCACATGAATGCAATGGAATGCCACTATGTAATAAGAAATGATGAACAGGTAGATTTCAGAAAAACCATGAAAGACTTGAATAAACCAGTGCCAAGTGCAATGAACAGAACCAGGAAAACATTGTCCACAGTATGAGCAACATTGTGTGATCAACTATGAATGGTTCAGCTCTTCTCAACAACACAATGATCCAAGACAAAGGACTCACAAAGGAAAATGCTATCCACATCCAGATGAAGGACTGATGGACTCTGAATACAGATCAAAGCACACTTTTTTCATTTACTTCATTCCTTTTGTGATTTTTTTTCCTTTTGATTTGTCTCTTCTTTCACAACATGACTAATACAGAAATATGGATAGCCCATGTATAACCTATACAAAATTGCCTATCATTTTGAGAAGAGGGAGAGGGAGAAAAATGTGGAACTCAAAATCTTGTAAAAAATGAATGCTAAAAATTGTCTCAACATATAATTGGGTAAAAGAAATATTATTTTTTTTAAAAAAACAGCAGTGCTTCCCATCATATGACTCCCCGTGTAGTTGTCTACATGAAGTGTTTAATCACAGACATGCACTTCAAGGAACTTTCTTTGCAGGTGTACAATAATTAAATCCCAAAGATCTGACCCATCTGTAACATCTAGGAAATCACAGAATCATAAATCTGTAGTGGAATAAAACTTAGAGATGATCTAATTCATCTCTGTCCTGTTATAAATCTTGGGCTTGGATTTCTAAGTACTTACTCCTGAAACCTAAATCTCTGTCTCCTGGATCTCACTTATCTTTGGGTCTACTGAACTTCTCTAACTTTGCAGATGACTTTGTCAGATATTTTCCATTTACTGTAACCATTAATGGTCAGAACATACAATCCCAAATGATGGATTTATTTCATCTGATATGAAGAAAGTACCACTGTTTGTTTTGTTTTGCAGAAGGTGGCAGGTGGGAGGGGGAGGAGAGGCAAAGGAAAGAAATGAATAACAGATTGATTCAAAAGATCTGTCTGCTGTTCTCTTGAGTTTTCTTGCCTCTGTTCAAGTTCAGTCTTTATATTTACAAAATTGTGCTTGGCAATCTCATTTATAGAGTCTTTTCAATCATATTTTTCTGATAGAATGTAAGCTTCTGGGGGATAGGAATTGTTTCTATTTTGTCTCTATATTCCCAGTATCTAGCAGTGCCTGGCATATGAACGATGAGTTTTGTGTTCCAGAAAACCAGACTAGAATCGAAAAATTCTCTGTTCATTACTAGCCCTGCTTTGTCTGATTTTTCTGAGTTATAAACTCGAAGTATTAGACAAGTGACAAGGAAGATGAATAGATCTCTTCACTAAGAACTTTCTTTTCCCTGCTCCCATCTACTAAGTATATAGAGAGCCTGTTCTCACCCCCTTACATACTTTTTATTTTCTGTTTCTTTTCAAAGTTTGGAAGGAGGTGGAACTCTTCTCTACCTTCATTCTAGATTCTCTTTTCTTACTGGTTCTTTCAGCTCACCCCTACCCCCAAAAAACACTGACCTACTTGCCTCACAATGAAAACAGTAAAATTTACAAAGCACCTCCTATGAAGGCTACTCCAAATATTCCCAGATATTCCAGTCTAACTCCTCATACAGATGGACCCAGAAGTGGAAGAGCTTATCCATTGTAAGGGCTGCCAGAAGCAAGTGACAAGGGAGCACTCAGAAAAGTGGTTAAAGGAAGAATGCTGATTCTCAGTACTCCTTAAGTACACAATTAAGACAATGATGATGAAACACACTCGTGTTCAGAGGCAATGACCAAAATGGCGGCATATCACAGTAATGCTCTGAAACTATCCTTCTCATCATTTCGTATAGTGAAATAATATTCTATTACACTTACCTACCATAATTTATTTAGTCATTCCCCAGTAGTTGGACACCCCCTTAGCTTCCAGTTCATTGCTGTAAGAAAAATTACTGCTATAAATATTTTTGTACATATGGCTCCTTTTATGCTTTCTTTGATCTCTTTTGGACTCAGGCCTACTAGTGCTATTGCTGAAACAAAGGATATGCAAAATTTAGTGTCTTTCTGGGCTTAGTTCCAAATTTATATTTTAAGTGCCTTGACTAGTTCACAGCTCCACTAAGAGTGCATTATGATGAATATTTTTCCACAGCCCCCACAAGCATTATCATTTTTGGTTTTTGTGCCTCTTGTCGATCTGATAGATATGAGATAGAATCCGATAGCCAAGCCCTCAGAACAAAAGGCATCCTACTTTGTGAGAGACACATAGAAATGGCATGAGTTTGAATACAAGTGTGAGATACCCAGAGATAAACATGTTTAATGGAGTATTATAAGAAAATAGCTCATCATATCCTACGCATCCTTCAAAACCCAGCTTAAATGGTACCTCTTCATTTATTAGTCAATATTTGACAAATTCAGTCCTCACTGTGTGCAGAGAGCTATAAGTAACACTCGGAG
Organism: Trichosurus vulpecula; assembly: GCF_011100635.1. Lineage (NCBI taxonomy): Eukaryota > Metazoa > Chordata > Mammalia > Diprotodontia > Phalangeridae > Trichosurus > Trichosurus vulpecula. The sequence goes on along the minus strand of NC_050581.1, from coordinate 125,095,537 downwards.
ACATAAATGTTTAGGTAATAAATCAATCAAGCAGCTTTTCAGTGCTTATTTTTTGTCACTCTTTTAGTTAGGAGCTGAAGATACAAAGACAAAAAAATATACAAATATATAATATACATAACATGTGTAAAATATAAACATATCATATAAATATATGATATAAACATATCATATATAAATATATGATGTGTATAATATATAAATATTTTAAATATAAAATAAATATAAATAAATATGCTTTATAAACATAAAAACTATAATTCGTAATAATTACAGAAGAAAAGTACAGGTAAATTGTTATATAAGATCTGAGAGGTAACTGGAGAAGATTTCATAGACAAGATGGCAACTGAGCTGGGTTTTAAATGATGAACAGAATTTCAACAGGATAGAATAAAAGGCTGAGGAAGGGAGTCATTTCAGGCATAAGGAATATTGTATCAATCAGTCAATAAACATTTATTAAGAACCTACTGTGTGCCAGGCTGTGCTAAGTACTGGGGGTACTACAAATAAAAACAAAGACATTCTTTGCCTCAAAGAACTTACAATCTAAATTGCATTGGGGGTGGGGAGGGAGAGAACACACAAAAGGAAGCTGAAAAAGGGATGGAAACAGAGAAGTTACCCAATGTGGGGACATGATAGAAAGTTCCAGAGAAGACCAAAAGCAGTATAGGTTTTGGGAAATGGGCAGAAAAATTGCTCTAAATTCCATCTTTAAACAGAGGCCCCAGAGCCCCCAACCCTGTCCTTTACTCAGAGGGTCCAAGCAAAGGGGCAGAGGTGTTCTCTTTCTCTGACCATTTTAGGGCCCCAAACCAAAAGGACAGAGACAGGAACTGCAGTAAATCAACACCATGCTCAGCTCATGCCTAATTCACAGAATCACAGCATCTCCAGGTTGAAAAGGATTCCAGATCTGTAGTCCTTTCTACAGCATTCCTGACAGTCATTCAGCCTCCCCTTGAAGACTTTTACTCATAGCAAACCCACTGCCTCCTCCAAGAGCCACCCATTCCTTTTTTACATGGAACTAAATTGATAATAATTTTTCCTTCCATCAAGCCATAGTCTTCCTTGCCACACCACCTATTTCTGCCCTCTGGGACCAAAGGGAACACATCCATCTCTTCTTCCTGCCTGACAACCCTTCAAATACTTAGATAACCATCATGTCCCAAGTTTCTCTTCAGGTTAAACATCTCCAGCCAGCTTCCTTAGCTAACCTTCAAATGTCATGGTCTTCAGCCTCCTCATCATCACCACTGAACTCTTGTGGGTACCCTGTAATTTGTCAACTTCCTTCCTAAAATGTGGTCTACAACACTGACCACAATACTCCAGATGGGTCTACCTCAGCAGACTAGGGTCCATGAACTTGATTTTTTCATATTTTTGTAACTATATTTCAATATGACTTGTTTCCTTTGTGATCCTCCATATTTTGTTTTATGCACTTAACAATATTATTCTGAAATGGGATCCACAGCCTTCACCAGATTGCCTAAGGGATCTACAGCACAAGAAAAGAATGTCTGGTCTAACTAGGATCATATTCTTCCCGCTTGAGTGTGGGGGGAAGGGGACTGAAGGGGGAGAGTTGGTATATTTAGCAGGGCTCTCCAATGCTCAGCTCAGTATGGCAAAATAGCCTGAGAAGACCCTGCAGCCTAAAAGCAGACCAAACTGGAACACTGGGGGCTTCTTCTTATATCCATTCTAATATTCAAGAATAAACATGTCACTTGAGGGGGCAGGAAGGGGGGCAGGGAACAACTAGGTGGCACAATGGATAGAGCATTGAGCATAGAACCAGGAAGGCTCATGTTCATGAGTTTAAATCCAGCTTCAGACACTTACCAGCTGTGTGACCCTGGGTGAGTCATTTAACCCTGTTTTCCTCAGTTTTCTCATCTCTAAAATGAGCTGGAGAAGGAAATGGCAAACCACTGTAGTATCTTTGCCAAGAAAACCCCAAATGTGGTCACAAAGAGACACTAAAGAAGTGACTAAACACAATCAATTTGGAAATTTGTTTTAACTGACTATACATACTTATGATAGGTTTCGTTTTTCTTGTGTTCTCAACTGAGAGAGGGAAGAAGGAAAGTGAGAAGGCAAATTTGGGCTGAATAAAACAAAAAAAATAAATGTATAAAAGAAACAGCAAAAAAGAGTAAACATATCATTATCCATCAGCTGCCATGGATCCTCCCTCCTTCCTTACAGTTCCTAGATAGGTACACCCAGTTCCCACCTTTCCCCTCTGCTCCCTTCATCTCTGGTTGCATAAAACCTTTCTCACATAGCACAGTATATGGACTGTGTAAGAAGCTAAGCCCAATATGCAAGAATGAGCCTTTTTCCTTTGGGGGCAAGAGCAAAGTAGGTACAGCCATCTAAGTCCCTGGTTTTTTTCTGTTCTGTATGTCATTCACCTTTGTCTGACCCCACTGTTACAGCTAAAGAGACTAAGTGCGCTCTCTCTCTCTCTCTCTCTCTCTCTCTCTCTCTCTCTCTCTCTCTCTCTCTATCTCTCTCTCTCTCTCCTCTCCTCTCCTCTCCTCTTCTTTCCTCTCTCTCTGTCTCTCTCCTCCCCTCTCTATCTCTCTCTCTTCCTCCCTCCATCCCTCTTTCCTCTGTGTCTCATCCCCTCCCCTCTCCCCTCTCCTCTCCTCTCCTTTTCTCTGTGTCTCTCTTCTACCCCCTCTCCCCTCTCCCTCCCTCCTTCTCTCTCTCTCCCTCTCCCTCCCTTCCCCTCTCTCTCTCTCTCTCTCTCTCTCTCTCTCTCTCTCTCTCTCTCCTTCCTCCTTCCCCCCATCCATCCCTCCCTCTCTCCAATGCCCATTATTGCCAGTTCTGAGTGACTAAAAGAGGTCCTGGGAAGCAATTAAAGTGATTGGAAATGATGCACACCATGACGATCCAAAAATATCATCAGTAGCACCATGTTCCAACAAATGGAGACTGACACCAAAACCTGAGATGAATTTCTGCAATAATTAGAACCTCTGACAAAGGCAAAGACCAGGCTCATTTCACTGTTGAGGAGCTTACCAGATAATGCAAATGGATTTTACTTCTGAAGGGCCCGCGTGTCATTCATCTGCATAAATGAAAGTTTTATCTCATCGGGGACCCTGAAGCCACAGTAATGAAATCTGGAGAGAGGCAGAAGGACAAATTAAGCACAAAAAAAAGATAGCAGGCCATCAAAGAGCTTATTGCTTCCGGGCTCCCGAAGGCAATTAAATGGTGCTACAATAATTGCCATTTCAGGGTCTGTGTGCTACAGAAGTTTAGCAGAGAGCTCTTCCTGCTTGGAGGCTCGTTATTAGGTCAACACAAAATGCCAAAATGGTGGGAGCTGGGACTGTGTGACACAGGAGAAAGGAGCTGGGATTTGGAGCCAGGGACCAAGCCAGGACAACTCACTGAGCTTTTCTGGGAGCCAGTTTTCTTACCTATCAAAAGATTACAGATTTAGAACAGAATGGGATTTTAACACCCATTTAAAGATGAGCAAACTGAGACCCAGAGAGGGAAGACAACTGGACTAAGGCCGCACAGGTATTAAAAGGCAAAACTGGGACCTGAACTCATTTTTTGATTTCAAATTCAGCATTCTTTGCACAATATGAGAGGAGGCAAGTGCTAGACTACCGTCTGTCAGTGGTTCCTAACCTGTGAACCACAGACCCCAGGGAAGCAGAACAGTTACTGCAAGAGATCTGTCAGATCCACATTTAGAATCTGAATATCAAAACAAGTCAGATGCAGAGCCATAGCTAAGATTAAAACTAGCATTATTTCCATCAGACTTCCATCTCAGGAAATGGTTCAGTACGATAAATCAGCAAACCTACCTTCCATCAACTGAATAAGCAATATGTAAATACATATATACATATATATATATATATATATATATATATATATATATATATATATATATATATATATATGTTGGGGCAGCTAGGTGGAGCAATGGCTTGAGTGCCAGGCCTGTAGTCAGGAGGATCTGAGTTCAAATCTGGCCTCAGACACTTACTGGCTGTGCAACCCTGGGCAAATTACTTAACCCTGTTTGGCCACATTCTCTCATCTATAAAATGAACTAGAGGAAGAAATGGCAAACCAGTCTTATCTTTGCCAAGAAAACCCCAAACGGGGTCAAGCAGAGTCAGTCACAACATATAAAAACATATGTATGTGTGTATATGTAGAAACATATATACACATATGTACATATATGCCTATTCATACGCATATACATATGAAGGAATGTGGGTAAAGTAGAGAGAAGAGTCTAAGATGATCCCCAGATTATGAACCTGAATGACTGAGAGAATCGTCATACTTTATCCTTCCTGCCCCCTAAAAGTGGAAATCGCTTGCAACCTCAGGGGCCTCCTCAACTCCTCTCTATTGCTCCACACACAAAATCCGTTGCCAAGTCTTGTCTTTTCCCCCTTCACAGAGTTTCTCATGTATGTTCCCTTCTCTCCATCATGCAGTCACTACCTTAGGGTAGGCTTTCGTTATGCCTGGACCATTACAATAACCTTTTGTGTCCCAAATGTTGTCTTGTGCCCCATTTGTTTCATTGAAATTGTGAGCATGTGGTGCAGCCCACCTACACCTCTTGCTCAGTCATTCAGTTCTTGACCCCATGCATTACTACTGAAAAAACTGTATTTTTGACTATACAGACCATTGTTAGCAAGGCGTTTTGCCATAGTTTTCCATCCAAGGGGAAAGCATCTTTTGATTTCATGGCTACAGTCACCGTCTGCAATGATCTTTGAATTTAAGAATATAAAATCTGACTCTGCTTCCATTTTTTTCTCCCTCGATTTGCCAGACAGTGATGGGACCAGTGGCTATGATCTTAGCAGTTTTTTTTAAATTTATGTTAAGCTTCAAGCCAACCTTTACATTCTCCTCTTTCACCCTCATCAAGAGGCTTCTTAATTCATCTTCACTTTCTGCCATTAGAATGGTATCTTCTGCATATATGAGATTGTCGATGTCTCTCCCAGCAACCTTAATTCTGGCTTTTGATTCATCCTGCCTGGCATTTTATATGATGTACTCTTAAATAAATAAGGTGACAAATAACAAATAAATACATAAGTTAAATAAGGTGATAATATACAGCCTTGTCACACTCCTTACGTATATACCTCTTGTGTATTTTTAATCTCCTTTAGGTCCCCCACAATTCTGATTTTTCTGGGATGGCATTCCATAACTAGCAGAAGCTTCAGTGGGAGAATATTGGTATTAAATAGATGGGCTTTGGTTGCAAGGAGCAGCTTGGGAATTTTTTAAAACACCATGCAATTTTCCAAATTACATCCAGCCCATTCTCCTCTCCCTCCCTCCCTCTAATCCCACTTCAATTCTTGGCCCAGTTCATCATTCATTTCTGATGCCTTTCCAGGGTGCAAGCACTGATGGACTTTCTCAGTAGGCTGCCCATCCAGCTGCATGTCATAATCTGGGTAATATGCAATTTTGTTCTACTCAGAGTCTTTTCTGTATGAATTACTAAGACCGTGTCTTTGTTGCCAGAGTGTCATTCTTCATTTTTGGTTTTAATAATATTCTTTTTCCCCAATTACATGTAAAAAACAATCTTAACATTTGTTGTTATTTTTGGAAAGTTCCTAATTCCATCCCTCCCTCCTCACACCCCTCCCTGAGATGGTAAGCAATCTGATATAGGTCATTCACATGCAATCATGTAAAACATTTCCATATTAGTCATTTTGCTCAAGAAGACTCAAACAAGAAAAAAGAAAGAAAGATGAAAAATACTGTACTTTCGTCTGTATTCAAATAACATGAGCTCTTTCTCTGGAGGAGAATAGCGTCATCATGAGTCCCTTTGGATTGCCTTGGATCATCTATTGCTGAGAAGAGCTAAGTAAGACAATGTCTTTTTTTTAAGTGGTCGTGCATCTCATTGAGGAGGCATGATGATGTACCGAGGCATGATGCAACAACCAACACCATATACAAACAAGAACATCTCAATAACTTCAGTGTCAGGACTCCCTTTTCTCTCTAGCCATTGCCCAGGACTTTCTGCATCATGATAGAAAACATCTCTGGCTGGTATATGTTTCCTCGTTTTAGACCTTTTTTTACATTTACAATCAAAGTTTCATTGAACAAAGTTTTCACTGTAACAACATCTAGGAAGGAAATTTGTGATCTTAATATAGAAATGGGCTACGCTTTGCTGGAAGAAAACCTTTAAAGCCTACTTTGAACGGTTGCGTCATTTTCTGTTTTGTAATCAAACATAGCAGGATCTCATTTTCCCCATGCCTTTTAGCCAGCTCTGTGACTTGGAAGATGTGAGCTGCTATAGAAAATCATCCATGAGAGCTAGCCTCTTCCCCCCTTATATTTGGGATTTCCCCCTTTCAGATATCTTGAAAATTGACCCCTGAATACCTCTAAGTTGGATTGCTTCCCATAAAGAGTTCTTCTGTATATGTTTGGGTCTGATTGGCCTTCCATTTTTTTCATGCCCTTTGTGCCTCTTCAGTAACAAATTATAAACTGAAGCACTAACCCTAACCTCATTTGCATTTATCCACACTTTCTATTACTTTTCCTAATAACATTACCATGAGTCTGTAAGGTTCTGTAAACTCAGTGCTAGTGCTAACAGTGGTCTGTGCATCCTAAATGCTGGTAACGATGCCAGTTACAAAATTGTGTAATGTTTTTACATTGACCTTTTAATCATGCAACTAGCAGCATATTTTGTATGTGTGACAATAAATCCTTGAATCACATTCCTGGTAATGCCTGAGTTTTTTATAATTTTGTGAAGGGTTTCTAATAATCATTTTTAATGGGAGGAGATATAACTGGCACACTGTTCTCTCTCCTTCTCCACTAAGGGGTTCCATCCATGCATTCAAATCAGGCTCATTCCTGAGGGAGAATCACCACCTAAAGGAAGTTGTTGTGGAGTTATTTCAGTTGTGTTTGACTCTTTGTGACCCCATTGTGAGGGATGGGGTTTTAGCAAAGATACTGGAGTGGTTTACCTTTTTAATTCTCCAGCTCATTTTACAGATGAGGAAACTGAGGCAAATAGGGTTAAGTGACTTGCCCAGGGTCACACAGCTACTAAGTGTCTCAGGCCAGATTTGAACTCATGAAGATGACTTTCTGATGCTAAGCCCAGTGTTCTATCCACTGCATCACCTAGTATCCTACTAATGCAATTAGCAGTATGCGTTGCATAGGTGACAGTATGTCCTTGAATTATCACTGGTGTTGCCTGCATTTTTTATAATTTCATGAAAGGTTTCTACTAATAAATGTTTGGGTTTTTTAATGGGAGGAGGTATGACCTGGCAGAATGTATCCTCTCCTTCTCTACTAAGGGGTTCCACCCATGCATTCAAACTAGGTTCATTCCTGAGGGAGAATCACCACCTAAAGGAAGTTATCCAGTTTTTTGTCTCATTGACTCCTTGGCTCTTTACACTACCACCTTAGAACTCCTGGAAAAATTACTTAAAGCTTGGATTCCAGCTCGTGTCTAGGGTGTGGTATTTTCTCCACACAAAAGAAATCAGAAAGACACACGAGCACACATTGACAGAAAAATTTAGGCCTCAGTAACTTATAAATCTTGTTATATTCTCCTAGAAGATTGATACTGCAAATACCAAAACTTGATGAAGTTTGTGGTATTGCCAAACGGCCATTTTACATTTCATCTCAGCTCCACATTAAGTAATTCCCTCTAGATCAATGTCTTCTCAACAGACAGACAAAGGGTTGAACTCTTCTCTGTGTCAGGAGACAACCTCTCTGAAGCAGAAACTATCTGTTCAATCAATCATCTCTGAGCAGGAAATCCAAGGATCTCCAGCCTTGTCAAATTCACAAAATTTCCTCCATAGCTACACATGTCCATCTCAGTATCACCATCCGGTCACCTGTACTTAGGGTAGGGGGGAGATATTAAATAGAATTAATATCCAGGAGGCCCAGGCCCAGGCTCAAGCTCGCCTAAGCCCACACGTGTCTTAACTGCCATGTGCAATTCACTATTTTTGCCAGGGTGGGCAAAGGGCACCAGCTCAGCACTCCATAGTGTGTATACTAATCCAACCCCCATTGCACTCATACAATACGCTAGATACTGTAATATAAGCATACAGATATAGGAGTCGCTGGATTACATGATGAGACCAGATTATGATAGAAATACTAGCAGCTATGTTCCATTAAGCTCAATAAACATTTAAGTGCATATTGTAAATAAAACTTTTATTAAGCAAGTGAAGTTTTATTCAAACTACTCCATAAAATTATAAAATTATACATCTTTAACCTGGAATACTTGGTGATAATAATAATGCAACTCTAAGGAGCAGCTTTTTTTCAAATAAGTGGAAATTAAAACTTTTTTGAAACATTCTATTTTTAAATCACCTATAAGGTACTCTTTAGCAATATTATGAGTAAAATATGTGGTTTAAAAACTTGACTCCAGGGGTTGAATAATGGTTATTTCAGATATAGTTATCCTGTGAACGCTCTATTTCATTTTTTTTGGAGGGGGAAAAGCAAAGCAACTGGGGTTAAGTGACTTGCTCAAGGTTACACAGCTAGTAAGTGTCAAGTATCTGCGTCCATATTTGAAGTCAGGTCTTCTCTATTCACTGTACCACCTAGCTGCCCCAAATACTCTTAAAGAGGCAGAGTGGATTGAGTCAGCATGTTTGGAGTCAGGTTGACCTGGGCTAGTAATCCAATCTCTGATTCTTACTAGCTGTATGACCCAGGAAAATTCACAGGATCGTGAATCTAGTAGTCCCCTCCCCTTCCCATCTCTGAGAACTCAGCCTGTAAAATGTGGATAAAAATGCCTATAGTGCATGCCTCGCATGTGTTGTTTTAAGGCTAAATTGAGCTGATTTGGGTAAAACTCTTTGCTCATTTTCTTTGTAAATTTACATTCTTTCCAAATGAGCTTGTGATCTAAACTGGTGTTGCCCACGTGTCACATCTTAACAAGGAGAGCAAGTGTTTTTTGGCTGCCGTGGTTTCTAGGTTCTTTTAGCCTACTCATTACGGCAACTCTTCTACATTGGTTAATCTTCTCGAAGAAGTGACAATAGTAAAGTCGATGTTTTCTTCTCTCCTTTCTTAAGCTCTAATTATCTTCTTTTTGCTCTGCCTATTTGGGAATCTTTCCTACTCTCTAATAAACTAGAATTTAGAGAATCTCATAGTCTTGACTCGTGTGTGAATTGGATTTAAGTGAGGCAGACCTGCATAGTCATCAGCCTCACCAGATCACTAGCTTGCCTTTATAGCACAGATAAATGATGACCTCTGCAGTCAGAAAAATAAATATAACACATACCTAATAAACAACTAGGACAATTCAATCCATACCTATATTTCCTGGGCAGCTAGGTGATGCAGTAGACTGGGGTTGGAATCAGGAAGACTCGTCTTCCTGAGTTCAAATCTGGCTTCAGATACCTACTAGCTGTGTGACCCTGGGCAAGTCACCTAACCCTGTTTGCCTCAGTTTCCTCATCTGTAAAATGATCTGGAGAAGGAAAATGGCAAAACCACTCTAATATCTTTGCTAAGAAAACCCCAAATGGGGTCACAAAGACTCAAACACGACTGACCAACAACAACAATTAGATTCAAGGTCGTTCCCTTGCCTCTAACCATCTGGGATACTTCTATCCTCTCTAATAAGCTAGATCTTAGAGAGGTTCTTTTACCTTCTCTTTTACTGGCTTGCACAAATAATTGATGACCACCTCAGGCAAGAAGATAAATATAGCACATACACAGTAAGTGAATGGAAAATTCACAATTCTAACGTCCATACTTTCTTCATCCAAAATGAACTACAATCCTTTGTGGCTCCCTATGGAAAATGCCTGTTTGCCATAACAAATGCTTTAAGTCTCCAAGAAGGTCACAGAAATTCTACTTTTGATCTTAGATTAAAGCCCACTTAATTGGATCCTTTGAAAGTAGATAGAAAAAGGAACCTTTTGAAAACTCTTTCAAAGCCCTCCTCTGATGTTCCATCTCTCTAATCTTCCCTTCTAGTAGTTCTCCTTCCTTCTTTCAATCTTGTTCATGAAATCCAGCCTCAAAAACTTACTAGCTGCATGCCCCTGGGCAAGTGAATTCACGTGTTTGCCTCAGTTTCTTCATCTATAAAATGTGGATAATGATGCCTATTTACCAGGGTTTTGTGAGGATCAAATGAGATGATATTTGTAAAGTATTTAGCACAGTTCCTGGCACATAGTAGGTGCTATATTTAGCAATGATGATGATGATGGTGGTGATGATGGTCACTTACTTTTTTTTCTAAATCATATTGTAATTATTTTCATTCGTGTCCTATCTCTCTACTATATTTTTGGCTCCTAGAGAGCAGGGGCTGCATCCTATTCGTCTTTAGTAGGAGGTCAATAAATGTTGTTGAATGAATAAATCAATCAATTAATTCAACTCTTCTCAAACTTGACGGTTGAATTTCTTGGCAGATCTCGTTTTTAATGCAATTTATTTGACTTTCCATGTTTATGGTTGCATTGCTGAATTGACTGAAAACTAAGATTATATTCAGTTCACAATGTGTTTTAAATCTATTTTTTTCTTCAGTCCTTGACTAGTCCAATTCCATAGGAATGACCTGAGCTTGCTAGCTATCTGCATGTCAGACTATATACATCTATATGCTAATTTTCCTGGAAAAGAAGACTATTTGAACAATTCTCAAATTGTCTTGAGACTATCAATGCTTCTCCTGCCTTGGCCTATCCTTATAGACCTCACACCATTATTAGTCTCTTTCCAGGGTTTATAATAGTGTTCATGAGGGATGTGCTTGAACTGTCAATAGCTGAAAGCCAACACCTGTGTCAGAAGGAAACGTGAATGGCTTTCATCCATCGTGATCTCTTCAGCAACAGATTGGACCTTACAGTTGAAAGCAGTTGTAATGACTCTTTGTGTCCATGAATGAAATGATAATGGATCTATCCCTCTGATTTTACATCATCTTTTCTGACATGTAGGAATTTCACATAATTCCCTGATTTTTTAGATTGGTAATGAGTGTAACAGCTCACTGACAGGCAAGGGATCTTGATAACCTTTTTGTTGCGGTTGTTTGGTTATTTTTCAGTCGTGTCCAAATCTTCGGTACTGACCCCATTTGGGGTTTTCTTGGCAAAGTTGTTGCTGAGTTGTTTCAGCTGTGGCTGACTCTTTGTGACCCCATGGTGGGGGGGGGGGGTTGGCAAAGACACTGGAGTGGTTTGCCATTTCCTTTTCCAGCTCATTTTTACAGATGAGACTGAGGCAAACAGGCTTAAGTGACTTGTCATGGGTCACACAGCTAGTAAGTGTCAGAAGCTAGATTTGAACTCCAGGTCTGGCTATCTATTGTGCCATCTAGCTAGCCCCAGCTCATGTCAAGGGAGGGAGGTTCAGCTTCAGTTCTAGGAGAATCTCGCTATAACCAAGCCAAAGCCTTATAACTGATTATAAATGAAAAAATAAGAACTCACATTCACATAAACACTTTCCATCAAATTGCTCTATTAGGGAGGTAGAGGCCTGTATTATTATTTCCATTTTATGAATCAGGGAACTGAGAATCGAAGATGTGCAGTTCAGGTGGCACATACTACATGAGGCCTTTTCCAATTACTGTCCCCACCCCCAGTTGTCTGTCTTTTTCCATAGTGAAATTGCCTTATATAGCTCTGTATGTAATTTGTATTTCCTTATCAGTGTACGTGAATCAGCCCAATATAACGTAAGATCTTAGAAGGCAAGGGTTGGGTTTAGGTTTTTTTGTCTTTGTATCTGCAGAAGTTAGCGTAATACCTAGCATATAAAAGGTTCCATTAATAAATGTTTATTGTATTACTCAGAATCACACAGCAAGAAAGGAGATCAGTGAAGACTCTAAACTAGGGCTTATCTCTCCAAATCTACTGTTGTTTCTACTATTTCAGACTGGCTTGTCCAGGACTTTTATAGGAAAGAAAGCTGGTGAGAGGGAATCTGGTTTCCTGATTTCCTTGTTATAGGGAATTCCAGGCATGGGAACTCCTTCCCTATGTGCAGATCAGAAATTTTATTTACCGTATTAGAGAATTGCTTGGAGTATTGAGTGGTTTGGTGACTTGCCCAGAGTCACACAACCAGTACATGTCAGAGACAGGATTTGAACCTAGACCTTTCTGACTCCAAGGCCAACCCTCTAATCAGTACCCCACACTACCTTTCATGTCCTATTTAAGCTATTAAGTGCACTATTTGAATAAGGTTTAAGTGTATTACCAAAATAATGTATACAACTTAGTCAATTAATCTATTAAGTGCTTACTATTTAACAAGCATTAGGTGGAGGAGGCAGAGTGGTAGGAAAAATGAAGGGCCGGGGTTTGATCATAGGACTATTGGCAACTCCGATGAACTGGCCATGTCATTCAAATGCCAAAGGCACACTTGCATAAAAGGCTATTTCACAGAGAACTCACACAGGGCAAGCACTCACAAGGTGGCCAGAAGAAGCAATACAAAGACACTCTCAAGGTGTCTCTGAAGAACTCTGGAATTGATTGTGTGACATGGGAGACACTGGCAAGGGACTGCCCAGCATGGTGTACCCACATCAAAGAAGCCTCTATGAGAAAAGCAGAACTGAAGTAACTCGAAAGAAATGTGAAATGCACAAATTTAGAGAATCCACTCCAAATGTTCACAGGGCCTATTTGTGCCCAACATGTGGTAGAACATTCTGATCCCATATTGGCCTGATCAGCCACAGTTGGATGTGCCGTAACTTGATTCTAATAGAGTAATGTTATTTTGGTCCTCTTCAAGAACAAAGGACAACAACCAACCAACAACCAACCATAGGTAAGGCAAGGAATTCAAATATAAGTGACATTGTACAGTCAAACCAAGAGGTCAAGATTGGGAAGGAAGAAGAATGCAGTGAGCACAGGGGTGATGGCCTGGGAAAGCACTGAAGGAATAGAGATGGATTGAAGGTCATGGTAAGGAAAAAAACTGGGTTAGGGATAATAAGACCCAGGGAAAGATGGAATGATTAGATATTATGAATGGATAAAGGAATTTCAGAGTTCATGAACATGGAAATATCCCACTTGTGGGTAATGAAATCTTAAAGCTGAAGGAGACCTTATGGAACACATAGCACAGCCTTCCTCCTGTCTTTCCATTTACATATAGAAAAATTGAGAAGAAGAGAAGTCATGATTCTAAGTTGACCAAACAAAATGCCCTACTGAAGCTAAGTTCTTGTGCTAGTTCGTAAGACTCAGTGACTCCATGGTAACCCTATCCACCCCGTCATAATTTTATACATGCCTGTCATGTATTCTGATAGCTTTCACTTTCCAAATAGAATGGGTTGTTTGTTTTTTTAAAGCCTACACATACCTTTTTTCTTTTAGTTGTCTTCCTTTGGACATTTTGTCATGTTTCTTGGTGTATGTTGACCAGACCTGGTAACAAAATCAGTATTCCAGATGTCCAACTAAGGAAAAAACTAGTTAGTTACAAGGAAATAAGGAGGCAAGTGCAAATGTGAATACCAAGAAAAGAAAAACAGTAAAGCAGTGGCCACCCTTCAGTAGGATTGGTCAGAATAGGCTTCTTGAAGGAAGCAAATCATGAACCGAGTGGTTATTATAATCCTATAGCCACTAAAGCCTCTCAACAAGGTCCCTTATTATAATAATGTCCATGGTATCATTGACATATTTGTTCACATCTATAGTTCATAAGCCCAGATGATGCTTCTTTTACTAGTTCAAACTAAACATTGTGGATTCAAAGACATTTAATGGAACAGAATAACTAGACAAAAACAGGAAACCAAATAAACTGTTAAACAATCTCTGACCTATTCCAAATGATTACCTCCTCCACAGAGGTTCCCTGCTTACATGCAGATTCAACTTCCTAACACCCCGCTGTGAATTTAAATGCACTGTGTCCTTCTCCTGTTGTGTTGGGGACACAGGGAAATTAAAGAAGGATTTGACTTACCATTCCCCTTGGAGGTGTGGAAAGGTGGCAGCTATCCATCCAGGTATGCTACAGGAACACTTGCTATCTGACTCATTTCCTTGTTAATCAGACTAAATTTGGTTTCAACTAAAACATATTATCTCTGGCTTGGTCTGGCAGAGTCAACTGGATGAGAGCTCAAGCTACAGTTTTGAATAGATGAAAGATCTAAACAAGGAATCATGAATCTTGGTATACATGAGAGGTGGGTGATGCATATATTATCTCACTTGATTCCCACAACAGCCTTGGGATTTAGGTAATTCAGAGATCATTACATATATTTTACATATAAAGGAATCAAGGTTCAGGAATATTAACCATCTTTCTCACAATAAATCAGATGTGACAGACACATAGCCCACAGACTTCATGTAGCCCACAACATCCTGAGTGGGCCCAAACCAGACTAAAATATAATTGGGAAATATTTAACAAAATAAATAAAAATTCAATAAAGCACAGATACAATTACATTGTAGAACTAAGTCAATATGCAGCCCACCTGGATCCTTATGTGTGGATTAGTGGTCCTATTCTGTTTGACTTTGACCCCATTGCTATGCATGACCATCTATATCAAGTGAGTGGTCTAGCTGAGCCTCAAAACCATGTCTTCTTTTTTTGCCCTTTTACTAATTCTTTCTATTTCTTTTTTTCTCTCCTGTCCTTCTTCATCTCCCCCTCCTCCATGAATTTCTATGAGGCAGAAAATATTTTTCATAGCAAAATTGCTACATCAAAACCCAGATGTGGAATCAGAAAGAAGAAAATCTTCCTTTCAACACAAAGTACCTCATTTGCATAGAAGGTCTAAATTCTCTCTACCCTACCTCATATACCCATCATGGTTCTAGCCCTTCACCTTGTGGAGGCTATAGATTTTGGGATTCCACTACATCTGCAGAAAAGTCATGGAAATCTCCCAAAATTTCAGCTGTCAACACGTCATTGGAGTAGCCTGCCAAAGGATGTGTGTTTCACAACCAAGATAGTCTTAAAAGTTTATTTTTTCCTCTGTGTTCATAGGTTATTGAAAATATGATGCTGAGAAGGCCCTGGGAAAGGCCTGAGGCAAAATTACAAAATTACAGTAGATTACTTTTATTAATATAAGGAGTCAGTAAGGATTGTGGGCTTGCCTTGTTTATTGTACTTCTCTCTCTCGTACACGATTTATTGCATTTCTATATTATGGCTAATTAAGGTGGAGACAGATTAAATTAGAGATAGACAGTGAAGAGAGGGAAAGATGAAAACAGTCAAAGGGAAAGAGAACTCCAACAAGGAGAGATAGACAAGCAGAGAGACAAAGACAAAGACAGACCAAGAGACAGAGACAGAAGCAGAAGGAAATTCTAATAAGGTCTGACCATGTAATTCTACTCAATTAACTCTAGAGGTCCCTATTACCTTGAGGGTGAAATGTAGGCTCATTTGTTTGGCATTTAAAACTCTTCTGAATCTGACCCTTTCCTACCTTTGTCCTCTTCTTATGGGTCAACACTCTCCTCCATACAACCTGTAGTCCAACTATTCTCACCTTCTTATTGTTCCTCACCTATAATACTCTATCTCCCAAATCCTTGCCTCTGCAGGCTACTCCAATGACCTGTTGACAGCTGAAATTTTGGGAGATTTCCATGTGGCCAAAGGGATCATGACCCAGTGGCCAGCCTGCTCTTGTGTTTGAACGGAATGGTCCTTGAAAAGTCAATGTAGTGTGTCACTGGGACTATCATTTCAATTGCAAAATAGTTGGGTAGATTTTTTAAAATATTCATTCTACTTACCCCCTAGCACAGATTGAAATTTTTAATATTTAACAATATATCGGCTTGGTGGCATGGCCCAGTGTAAAGAGTTCTAGCTTTGGAGTCAGATCCCACCTGTTCCTCTTCCTATTTGTGTGACCATAAATCACTCTATCTCTCTTGACTTCTGTTCTTTTACCAATAAAAGGAAGGGGTTAGACTGGATGACCACTATGGTGCCTTCCAGCTCCAAATCTCTAGTACTATATAATTTATTCTATTATTCTAATAGAATGTAATCTCCATAAGGACAGGGATGGTCTTTTGTATTTATGTCCCCAGCTCCTAGCACAATGCCTGCCTGGGATTTGATGTTTGATGGATGGTTGTCCAATGATTATTATCCATGACTTTATCATTTTTTCACAGTCTTCCTTGGTCTTTACAAGCTGAGTCTAGCTGCTTTTTTAAGAATGCCTTTGTATAGCAGCCACCTCTCTCCTGTGTCTCATTTTCTGTTAGACCTTTAGCAATTTATTAAATTTTCCCCAAGGCTGAAAACCAGCACTTCACATGTCAGATGAGCTGTGGTTTACTAAAAAGACCAGACAAAGGGCTGTTTCAACTACCCTTTCTGATGATGTCCAGCATATTATCAGACTTTTCCACCATATCCCTAAGCAGGAGAAGTTCCATAATAATCCAGTTCCCTCTGAGCGTTTCTTCTACTATGGCTATTGTGAAGAGCTTGTCTTTTCCCCTGATAGCTCCTTCTATTTACACAGATGGGGCCTCAGTCTGAGTCTTCCCAGGCTAGCCAGAAGCTGGTTTTCATCAGCAGCTACTTCCTCTAATGTTTTTATCAGCTTGGGACCTGCTCCAAAATTCTGACCCGCATAGGCAGACATGGGCCAAAAGAATACTCTAGGGATCCATAGTTTTCTGAAATGCGAAGAACAAGACACCTACTCCAGATCAATGCCCATGTTGATAGCATGGAGGGATGAATATTTATGGACAAAACCAGTCACACAGCATAAATTGTATAAATTCACAAGCTGTACATACAGACAATTATTTGGTTGGCCCTGTGTGCTAACACAGTTCTAACTTTTCCACCATTCCATAGCCGAAGGTCATCATACTTCTGGGCCCAAAATTCTGCCCATCAGTGGCTAAGAATTCACAGAATCCCAGCCAGAAAATCTCTTAGAGGGATCCTGGGTCCTAAGTAATGTGATCCCAAGTAGGCTGAGATGACAGAGGTGGTGGTGAATGAGGAGTTTCCTGAGGGGGTCCTGGGAAATGTAGTTTGAAGGAGGAGGCAGAAGTCATCACAGTGGAACAAAGCAGGATCTTGAAGTAAGCAGTCTCAGTCAGGTTAAGCCAGAAGAGACAACACACTGATGAGAAATGAAGGAAGACAAAGGATTATTGAACTGAAGTGATGCCAAGTGCATGGGGAAAGAGAGAGAGGGGCAACAAATAGCAAATAGAATCTTGAGGCACAGAGGAAACCAGGTCATGAGAAGAGATAGGAAAGGAGTTGGATAAAGACTCAAGAAGAACAGACCATCCGACTACTCTTCACAGATAAGTTTGGCTTTTCTACACACACTAACCCTTCCTTCCCCAGCAAATTAATATGCAGTCAGCTGGCTAAATTCTTACACAAAGTGAATGTAACTCTGAGAATCCTTATCCCAGTTCCCACCCACATTAATGTGTCAGGTTCCCCAGAACAAGGCTAGCTATATATCTCTGTGTTCTAGGAGTACCCCCGAAGGGCAGTGGGCTGTTTTTCTAATGCTATTGGCTCGACCCCCCCCCATTCTAATGTGTTCTCCTCAATATCAATCGTCAGTTTCAGTCCTGTTCTCTTCATATCATAGATTGACCTAGTGATGGAGCCCCAATATTATTTGATCAATTAGTTTTTACAAAAGAATATTTCCTGAGAAGATATAGCAAGAACAAAAGTACAAACACATCCATCTCAGATTGGGAGCATCTTGGTTCCTGGGGAGAGTGAGCTCAAATTAAAGTAATTGCAACAAAGCATTCACCACACCAAGTTTATATCTAACTGTGGCAGAGCTGATACACGGAATCAATCCCTTGCTTCAGCAGGATACAGCTTCAAAGAGTCAATCTGCTGCTGGACTGGGTCAAGCAGGTGGCTCTTCAGACCTCACTGGTCTCCCATTTGACTCAGCTTCAGGCAGATTCTGGTGTGGACTCCAGTTCCTGGAGCCTAGTGTCTCTCCCAACTTTTCAAATCTCACAAGGTTGCAGCTTGGTCTGTTCCATCCCCAGTGCTCCTTCACCTAAGAAAAGACAAGAACAAACACAACACTGCAAAAATACAAAGGCACCATGTCGATAGATGCATGTTGGCCTGGGTAGAATCACTGACGGCTTGTAACAGGAGGCGGCCGCTATCACCCCCTCTATCTTTCTCCCCACCAGAAGCCACACAGTCTTCTCTACCTTGATCACCACAAGGAAAGATAGAGGTCAAGTTTCCCAGTGGAACTCTTTTGATTGCACACTCATCTCTGACTCAAAAGCCAGAGTCTCTTTTCTTTACCAAGTGGTAAATGGATAGGAAACAATCATTGAATACCTCTATATTCTCCAAGGTCAAGGTCAAAGGAGGACTGACTCAAGGACAGCCCACTATTCATTCTCTAAGGACTAGGCTCTCATTGGCCAGGCCTCCATTACATAAGGAAAGGACAGCTTTCTCAAGAGCAGACAGAATGGAAAGACAAGACAAATGAGCAAATAGCAGATATGTACATATATGTATACATTGTCAGGATCCCCATGCCAAGACCACCCCTCTGTTTTTACTCCTCTCTTTTTTACTATTGGGAGACATTCTGTTTTCCAGAGCTATGGCCCAACAAACAAGCTGTGCCTTGAACTTGGCACAACAACAGTCCTTTGTGCTCACCCTCTGAATGAATTCTGTGGCAACTAAATCATAGAACTGAGGGTCCTTGAGCTCAGGCAAGCACTAGCAGGCCCAGAAATGAAGCCCTGCTATGAATGGAGTTTTTGTCACTAGGCAACCTTGCCTCACTGTTGCTACTACACCTCGCCCCTGTTGGTATACCACATTATTTGATTCTCTATCTAGCCACAAATAAATAAATGTATATGTATGTATATACATATACATACATATTCATACATGTGTATATGCATATACACATATATACCTACATATACATGTGTATATGCATGTATGTGCATATGTATATACATACATATACATGCATGTATATATGTGTGCGTACCTATATACCTACATCTACACATCATGCAGGTATATGTATGTATGTATATCAAGGTTTAGCCTCACTGCCTTGGGTCTCCTCCCAGAGTATTCCCATGTACTCCCAGAGTACATGTGTCTAGTTTCCCTCCTCCAAGAGAATAAAGAAAGCT
Organism: Trichosurus vulpecula; assembly: GCF_011100635.1. Taxonomy (NCBI): domain Eukaryota; kingdom Metazoa; phylum Chordata; class Mammalia; order Diprotodontia; family Phalangeridae; genus Trichosurus; species Trichosurus vulpecula. The sequence continues at coordinate 125,076,182 of NC_050581.1, read as the reverse complement.
TTTTGCTTAAGACCACTGTTCGCTCTTTGGTTTTATTTTGTTTTGTTTTCTAGAGTTAACCATCATTGTGATAACCTGTGTGAGCAATTTGGTATTTTTAGAGCTAATAGCAATTGCAAAACCTCTATGACTCTGGTCACTTGTTTTCAGAGTTGACAACATATACAGGAAAAGTTCAGAAATCAGTGAATCCCCGTCAATAACTGCCACACTTGTAATTTACATCTGCATTGAAAACTACGATTCTCAATTTCTTTGTCCAAACAGTTTTTCTTCTGTCCAAATCCATCGATGGAGGCAACAGGAACATCGGAAATACAGAACAAATACTCCAAGTCATGTTGCCAAGTGAATTTTAATCCTCACAAAGCGTACTTAACCCTTTTCTTGTTAGCTGTTGGCAGAGTGTACACAGGGTAAGACAATGGGTTTTCTGAGCAAGTGAGAACAGCCCAGCACAGCTTCTCTTTCTTTTCGATGTTCGCTTTTCATTCCCTCTCTCCATTCTTGCAGTCTAAGGTCCACAGCTGGTTCTTATATTCTTATTACAATACAGCAAGGGCTGAACTTTGGAGTCAATAATACAAGGGCAGAAATTATTGATGTCAAACACTGGAAAAATGAGAAACTGAATAAGCCTTGCTGGGACTCCTTTTGCCTCCTGGATAATAATATAATAACAATTAATAACATTCACATGGCACTTTAATAAGGGAAGAAAAAAAGGAAAACAAGGAAATTTACATGATAACTTTATTATAAATTTAAATGGAATAACTAGTTGTGCATAATAGATTTGCGGTTTCATGTGCAATCACCTTTTTTATTATACTGTAATATGGAAATGTTTTCCATAAAGTAACATAATTTTTTAAAATAAAAATTTAAATTAAAAATTTTAAGTAAAAAAATAATAATAATATAAAAATATTACTAATGTTCATATGGCACTTTAAAGTTTGTAGACCATTTTACATATATGACCTCATGTGATCCTTACAATGATCCTGTAAGGCAAGTACCAGAAGTCTAGGGATCAGAGATGAGACCTGAGATGTCTTTGGTACTGGGGATTCCCAGGTAAAGAAACTCTCTCTACCCATGTAGGTCAGCATCTCCTCCGTAATTCTATTAGAGAATTGCTTAGAGCACGGAGAGATTAAATGACTTCCCCCAGAGGTAAATAAATACCCTTGTTTTGGGGATGAAGGTATAAGTCTCAAAGAGATTGTTGTATTCTTGATGGTCACAAAATAAGTAAGTTAAATCAGAATTAAGATTTAAACCATGGTCATCCTGATTCACAAGTCCAGTACTCTATCCACTGGGACATTCTTCCTCCATTTTTTATTAATTCTACTCTCTAAACTTCTCAAGAAAGAAACAACTCCATTTTTCTGGCATCCATTCACAAAACACTGTCTCCTCACACTCTTTCTTTCCTTAGTCTTTATAAATGCAAAGAATCCTGCGCTCCTAAATCCACCATAAGGAAGAGTCCTTATCCTAGTGTCCCTAATTATTCCCAAATTCTACTCATTGAGCACTTTCCAGGACAAAGTGCTGTTCTGGTCTCTCTTTTTTATAATCATACTTTTTTCTGAGTTTTCTTAAGCCATCAAATGTACCTGGCTATTCTTTTGCAGCCCATTATCCCAGCATTTTATGTTAGCACAAGTCTTTGATGATAATTCTCATTGACTGTTCTTAGCAATGGCCCTAGGAGGTGAGTCCCATTAGATCTACTTTATAGGTAAAGAAACTGAGGCACAGAATAAGGGGATTTATCCAAGATAATATACTAATTCCTCTCACTCTGAAGCTGAAGCTATTATCTAGCCATGCTGCCCTTCCCAACTAATAGCAGCTTATTTAACATCTCTCTGAATTATTCTGATTTCATTGCTTTTTCCAGTTCTAAGAGCCACTGACTGAAAATTCACAATTACAGTCTCCCCTCTTTGTGTGAGGGTAATATTTTTTCTTCTCTACTTCTCTACTATTAGACACAGGAGGGATCTTAGAGCCACATACACTCTGCCACTAATCTACTCAAACTGCTTCCCAGAAACTTGACCATGTTCAAAATCCTTCTCCCACATAGGCCAGTGGACTGCTACTAGGGAAGTCCAGGAACACTCTCCAGGGAATACAAAAGATAAAATGTCACTCCCACCCTTTGTCTAATGCTGGTTGGTTCTTGTCCTTTATTCTCAAAGAGGACCAAAATGACATCACTATGTTAGAGTCAAGTTACAATGCATCCAATTGTAGCTGATCAGACCAATACAAGCTTAATACATTCTACCACAGGTTGGGCACAAATAATCCATGTGAACATTTGGAGTGGATACTCTAAATTTGCACATCTTGCATTTCTTTTGAGCTACTTCAATTCTACTTTGCCCATAGAGTATAACACATTCTCCAATGTGGGCACACCATGTCAGGCAGTCCTGTGCCAGTGTCTCCCATGTCACCCAATCAATTCCAAAGTTCTTGAGAGTGTCCTTATATTCTTTCTTCTGACCATCATGTGAGTGCTTTCCCTGTGTGAGTTCTCCATAACAGTCTTTTTGGCAAGCATATATTTTGCATTCAAGCAACATTGCCAGCCCATTGGAGTTGCACTCCCTGCGGTAGAATTTGAATGCTTGGCAGTTTAATTAAAGAAAAAACCTCAATGTCTGGTGTCCTATCCTGCCAGGTGATCTTCAGAATCTTCCCAAGACAATTTCAATAGAAGCAATTCAGTTTCCTGGCATGGCACTGATAGACTCTCCAGGTTTCACTGGCATACAGCATGAGGCCAGCACAACAGCTCTGTAGAGCTATTTGGTACTCAGTCTAATACCTCTTCTCCCCCACACTCTCCTTCAGAGCCTCCCAAACAATGAGCTAGCTCTACAGTGATGCAATAAGTATGCCAATCTTATTATCAATGTGTACAATCCTGGAAAGTACACTACCAAGGTAAGTGAACTTATCCACAGCATTCAAAACTCCTCCATTTGCTGTAACCAATGGTTCCACCTATGGATGAAGTGTGGTGGTGGCTGATGGAGCACCTGTGTTTTCTTGGTGTTAATTGTTAGGCCAAAATTAGCACAAGCAGCAGAGAATCGATCCATACTTTGTTTCATGTCAGCTTCAGAGGCTGCATCGAGTGCACAATCATCTGCAAACAGAAAATCATGCACCAACATGCCCTCCGCTTTGGTCTTGGCTTGCAGCCTTTTCGAGTTGAAGAATTTGCTATCAGTGTGGTAGCTGACCTTGATGCCATGTTTGTCCTCATTGAAGGCATTTGATAATATGGCTGCAAATGTCATGCTAAAAAGCATGGGAGCAAGCACACAGCCTTTTTTTTTACTCCATTGGTGACTGGGAAAGCATGAGAACATTACCCATTATCCAGAACCTGGGCAAGAGTGCTGTCATGAAATTGATATAAAATGTGGTGAATTTCTCTTGGCAACCTAATTTTGACATAATTTTCCATAAGCCTTCAAAACTGACAGTATCAAATGCCTTGGTCAGATCTACAAATGTTGTGTACAGACTTCTGTTATGCTCCTGGAATTTCTCCTGGAGTTGTTGGACAGAAAACACCATATCGACCACTCTGTGGCCCTTTCTGAAGCCACACTGGCTCTCAGGTAGATGAGCATCTTCCAGAAGAAAGATCAATCTATTAGGAAGGACTCTGGCAAGAGTCTAGCCAGCAATGACTAAGAGAGAGAGATACCCCCCTGTGATTGTCACAGGATAATCTATTTCCTTTACATTTATACAGATGGACAATGGAAGCATCCTTGAACTCCTAGGGGATAAACTCCTCTTGCCATATAACCCAGAAAATTTCAGTCAGTTTTTGTATGAACAATGGACCCTCTACCTTGTGAATCTCAGCTAGAATAGAATCAGCACCAGGTGCTTTGCCACATGAAAGGAAGCTAATGACATTCAAAACCTCTTCTTCAGTTGGAACTTCAGCTAGAGGGGGATTGACTTCAACCTGAGGTAAATGGTCACTGGCTCCAGAATTGATTGATGACAGTCTGTTGAGAACACTATGGAAGTTCGGCCCATCGCTCTAGGATCATGTCCTTATCACTAATCAATTGTGACTCCCTCAGCACTGAGTAGTTGAGATCATAGGTCTTTGTTCCTTAAATAGCCTTCAGGGCATCATAAAAGATCATAAAATAATCCAAAGGATTGTTACTATCAGCATAAAACCGAGTTTCATCTACCTTCATACTGAGCCAAGAATCCTGCATCTCTCTAAGCTTCACGTGTACTCTACTTTTGATGGAATTAAATGCTTCCTCCTTAGAGATGGATGGACTATCCTGCTGTCAAACCCTGTGGAGTTCTTGCTTTTCATTTAGCAGCTCCTGAATTTCCCCATCATTTTCATCAAAGCAGTCTTGATATTTGCGAGTGTTCTGAGCCAAATGAGCAAATACAGTGCTATACATCAAATCTCTGAAAGCCACCCACTCCTTTTCTACTCCACTGTTGCCGACTGTGTGTTGGCTCAACTTTCCTTCCAAGTTAGCAACAAACTGTTCCCTCTCAGAGAGGAGCTCTAATCTGTTGATAATACTTCTGGCAGTCATTTTGCCTTGGGGCTGCCACTTTTGTTGAATGCTAATGTTTAGTTGGGAGAGGATAAGTCTATGATCAGTCCAGCACTCTGCCACACATTGCCTTCCTCACTCTCATATCCTGTTTGTCTCTCCTCCTCACAGTCACATAGTCTATTAAATGCCAATGTTTGCTATGAGGGTGCATCCATGAAGTTTTATTGCATTTGGGTAAACAGAAGACAGTGTTGGTGATAAAAAGGTCATGAGATGCACATTTATAGTAGTAAGTGACCATTACTGTTGCTGTTTCCAACTCCATTCCTCCCTAGGACTCCCTGCCAAATCTAGTAGTCTGAGCCTACTCTTAGCATTAAAGTCACCCAGAATTATAAGTTTGTCCTCTTTTGGCACATTGATGATAAGGGTCTCCAGGTCTACATAAATTTTTTCTTTGACCTCATCAGGGTACATTATGGTGGGAGCAGAGGCACTGATGATGGTGGCGTGACATTTCCCTGCAAGTAGCAATTGCATTGTCATGAGCCTGTTTGGTAGGCTACACCTTTTGGTAGGCATATAAGCTTGTTCACTAGATTAGTTTTGATTAAAAAACCTACACTGGCTTCACAGCACTCCGCTTTACTTTGGTCAGTACAGAAAAATGTGTATCCAGCTCCAACTTTAGTAAGCTGGCCTTCATTTGCCAGCCTTGTTTCACTCAGGGCTGCTATTTGAATGTGACACCTGCTGAGTTCTCTTGCAACAAGAGCTATTCTTCATTCAGGTCTAGCGGATCTTGTGTTTTCTATAAGTGTGCACACATTCCATGTACTGATGGTGAGTGGAAGCATCTTTGCAGACATTTTTGTACATGTTTTTGTGTTTTGACTGCAGGGTGGAATCCCTGCCTGACATGGTAATCAGGCCAGGGTTGGTAAGCAGACAATTTTTAGGGCACCTTTTCTAGACCCTCCCTGACAGTGTGATCCTTAAAAGGCTTCTCACAGACCCAGGGACTGCCATATCCCACTGCTGCTTGCAGTGAGAAAACAACCCTATGGCCTGGGCTGCCTGTGTGCAGGGTTGTGACGGCAGCTCCCAGTGTATCGACACCTGCTGCTTCATCACTTGCCTTTCACCACGGGACTTTGAGATATGTAAAAAATGGTAAAATGGAGTGGATAATGTCTTTTGACTTGTGTGTAAATTGGATTTAAGTGAGGCAGAGTTGCATGAAGTTCTCAGCCTTACTCTCTCCTCCAGAGTCATCACAGTCCAGTGGCAGGACAGTCAAGATGACTTATAATGGCTCAAGATGCAGTGGATGACCTTGGAATCTTCAGTGTCCAACCAAACTCTAAGTGCTCCACAGCACCTACTTCAGCTGCCTTCACAGCCATTGCAACAAATTGTTCTCGTCTGCCTATTCCACCAGCAGAAGTCTTCACATGCTTGGGGTAGACACCCCCTAACTCACTGATGGGTTTGAGAGCCCTCAGTTACCCTCAATCTAGTTTAGCCCATCTGCTGAAATGGTTTACCAGGGTGTGGCTGCTGCACATGCCACAGCTCCTTGGAGCCACACATGGGAGTTAGGTGTAGCAGGTGGACACCAAAGATGGAAAGCAGCCCTGAAAAGGGCTTGGCAGCCCTCATACCAGAGGTACTAGTCTTTCCTGAACATACCCTACACCCCTAAGTGTCTCAGATCCACACTCTCACAACACAGGAGAAAAATAGGGCCAGTCAACAAACATTGCAGGGATAAAATTCTTCAATGAAATATAGCCAATACAAACTCACTATCTGATCTTACCAAAAAATCACTACAATGCAAACAATTTCCCAACAAATTTGCAATCGATAAACATTTATTAAGTACCTACTCTGTACTACTATACTCTGCTAAGTGCTAAGGATACAAAAAGAGGCAAGACAGTCTCTGCCCTCAAGGAGCTTACAATCTAGTTGAACAATAGTAATAATAGCGTTTTACAGTACTTTAAGATTTGCAAAGCACTTTACATATATTATCTCATTTGATCACCATAAAATCCCTGTGAGGCAAATGCTATTATCATCCCCATTTTATGGATGAAGAAACTGAGGTAGACAGAAGTTAAGTGACTTGCCTGGGGTCATACAACTAGTATGAGGCTAGATTTAAATTCAGGGCTTCCTGCCTCCAAGTTCAACATTCTATCTTCTCTCTGTCACCTGAGAGGAGGTATGGGTCCCATGCAGATGAGGGCATTCCAAAATTCTGTAGCTGTAATCCAGAGCTTGAGTCCATCTACACCTGAGCACACTGGTCCACAAAGGCAAAAGCACTGAATCACTATTGCAATCTCTGTAGAGGAAAGAATTACATCATATTGTCTTGTCTCTTGCTCCACTCACCACCACATTGCTTGTCAAACTCGTGCTGTCCACAATGAAGTCAAAACCAGCATCCTATGCAATATCTAACATACCGTTGGTATGACATTATAGTCAGGGCCAAATCTGGAAAGCACTGCCACCACATGAGCCCTGAAGGAAGGAAGGGGTCAGGGTCCAAGGGCATGAGAAACAGTGTTTGTGGCACAATGATTCACGCCCAAAGCATCCAAGACTTCAATACTTGTGTCTAAATTACCATGTTACTCCTTCGAACTCTCAGCGCTAGGAAACACAGCTGAAAGAAGCAACCCAGGCACAATATTAAATTTAGGTCTATTCCTAGGAAAACCTATTAATATTCAGCCTCCAAATGACTTTTTTCCCCTATGAAAATCCCAGAATTCCATAAGGTAAAGTTACAAAATAATCACATGTAATAAAATACAAAGGACAGCTGCAAGAGCATTGTTTCATAAACACCCCAATAAGGCACAAACCCTGTTTTCACTGCTTCCTGTGTGTACATTTTACATAAGTAATTACACATTGGTTCCCTCATGTTCTTTACAACCTACAAATTTATTTTAATACTTTGAGGGCACATCATCTAATCAAATTGTGGTGCCTGCAAAAGAAGGAGGTTGCATGCCTGATATTTGCACTTGTCCGAACAACATATTGGCAAAGAAACCTTGACCTCAGGAAAAAGGACATGTTTACAGAAACGGAGAAATTTACAAGACCAATACAAACCTGGGTGTTCACTATCAGAAACTACAGAAGTTCATTCTCCTGGGGCTCATATTTATTGATTGATGCCATTTTTGCAAGGAGATGGTAGAAACTGTATAGCACATCACTGCAGGTGGCAAAAAAATAATATCTAATAAAAACCCAGAAAGGAATCAAGTCGCAAAACCATATCCCAAAAGATCCCTAATTGTCATAAACTAACAGAAGATCATTACCCTTACTAAAAATAAAAACTCCCAAATATCCTTGACAATTCAATAAAGCAATTGCTGGAATTAGAATATTATTCCAGACAAAACTGCTCCCCACAACAGTCCAGATTTTAACACTGAGCAATAAAAATTTACAGATGTTTTAATACAGGTTGCCCTACCAAATACTCATAATAAGCCCTCGGACATCCACTAGATGTATGATCCTAGGCAAGTCATTTAACCTCTGTTTACCTGTAAGGTTAATGGAATATAAGATCTTCCCTATCCATTAATAGGCCTATGTGACCCCATGTGACTGCTTTTTCCCTTGGGACAAGGGCCATGTTAAAGGTACACAAGTATCTCAACCACAGCTGTGATACATCCTGAGTCACATAGAGCCCCATGGGGATGGACCTGCCTAAAGGGAAGCTTGCTTAGGGGAAGCTTGCTTGCAGAAAAGCTTTCACACCTTTTGGTAAGCTAACTAGGCACTGAGTCAGGAGGGTTGTGATGCCTTCTGGCTCTGAGCCTATTAGCTGAAAGTGTGTATATATTCTGAGGTGAGATTTTGCTTTGGGAGTTGGCTCATGAGAAGGACCTTTTGATTCCCTGAACAGGCTGTTTGTTAAGAGCCCCCCAACTACTCAGATGTTGGTGCTTCCCAGATCTGGTAGTATATGTAGGTGATTGTATTACTTTGTTCAGAGAGTTGTAGTCCTGTCTGTTGATCTCTGTGCTAATTTCCCTCCTTGTGTTTTCTCTCTGCTTGTATTTTCTCCATGGTCAGGGTGCTGACCTTTCCCCTGAACTAGAGAATTATATATATATATATATATATATATATATATATATATATATATGTATGTATGTATGTATGTATGTATACACACGCACACACACACACACACACACACACACACACATATCCTGGGTGTGCTAGGGTGCTTGCTATTACATCAGACTACACAAGATTAGAGAAACTTGTCACCATGTTGGCCACAGGGTGATGCATTTTCTTGGCCATAGCAGTCAATCAGTCAACTAGCATTTATTAAGCACATACTAAATGCCAAGCACTGTGTTAAAGGCAGAGCTCAAAGACTTGCTAAGTTATGGAAGAATGGGATCATCATTGGTGGGGGGAATGTCCACACCAATTAAATTTCAGATCCCCTTGACTTCTAAAAGTATCATACTCAATTCACCACAAATGTGTGGTGATCTATGTGATCATCTGCTATCATCGCAGTGATAGTGATAGAGAACAAAGAAAAGTCCAAAATATACGAGCTATCAAGGACATCACATTCTCCTAAGGGAGAAAACATATACACAGACAAGTAATGAAGGAAGGAGCACTGTTGACTAAAGGGATCAGCAAAAGCTTCTTGTAGGACATGGCATTTGAGAAGCATCTTTTAGGGAAGTATGGGTTCCAAGAAGCAAAAGTGAGGAAGCGAAGGAAAATTAATGATGATGATGATGGTGATGGTGATGGTGAAGGTGATGGTGAAGGTGATGGTGATGATGATGATAGGATTTATACAGTGCTTTCAAGTTTGCAAAGCGATTTCCACATTTTGTCTCATCTGATTCTCATAACAAGATTGCAAGGTAAATGCTATTATTTTCCCCATTTTACAGACAAGGAAACTGAGGCTGAGAGAGGTTAAGTAACTTGCCCTGGGTCACATAGTAAGTATCTGAGGCAGGATTTGAGCTCAAGCCTTCCTCACTTCAAATCTGGTTCCCTGTCCTCTTCTTTTGTCCTCCAGATGACTAGGATTCCAGGCAAGGGATTTGCAAAGAAATTCAGATAGGAAACGGAGAGTCATATATAGTGAACAGCAAGTGAGCCAGTTTGACCTGAACATAAAGTGTATGAGATGAAATCATTTCAGATGACACAGCAATTTCAGACATCTTATCTTGTCCTAACAAAACCAGTGGAATGTTCACCATGCTATCACGTGAAGAATAAAGAGACTATTAGATAATTAGTGTTCAGCAAAGTATCAGTAGTCTGACTGCATTCCTGTAAAGTGCCCAAGGTGAATATTGAGTTTCTTCCTCGTTATCCCTTTCAACTAAGTACCTTAATGCTCTGCTATTTATCTTCGTTCACTTATGGAAGCCATGGCTTTGATGATAACCTAGCTGCTTATCCATTCAGACCTTTTCCCAGTCACCAGGAAGAAGGACTCCTTACAGATGTAGAGAGTATAGTGAAGGACTAAAGAAGTAGATGACTGAGGCACCTAAATGGTGTGGTGGATAGAGTGCTATCCCTGGAAACAGGAAGATCTGAGTTTAAATATGGTCTCAGACACTTAGTAGCTGTGTGAGAATGGGAAAATCACTTAATCTGTATGACTCAGTTTTCTTATCTGCAAAATGGGAATAATAATAGCACCTACCTCCAAGTGTTACTATAAAGATAAAATGAATAATATATGAACAGCCATTCATGAGTCTTAAAACAATATATAAATGTTAGCTATTAGTGCATAGTTCTCCCACTCTCTTGCTATATCAGAAAACCAGGTTTCCCTGTCATCTGTGATAGTAAAGTAGGTTAATGCTGAGTCTAAGGCAAGAATTTTCCTAAGATAAGTCACGGGATAATTAAGTAATGAGAAAAGCCATGGAAATTAGATCTTTGGCAAAAGTAGTACAACCTTATGTGAATAGAAACCCATTATCCATACCCAACCAAGCCCTAGTTACACTGCCTCTGAAGCTTTAATCTTCTTAGGATTTTAAAACAGAAACATGGATATCATTTATTTTCACCTTATACTCAAAGCACCATTAGCCCCTATTGATTACTTCTTTTTACATAATTTCTAGAAGCTTTGATGACACTTTTTTTTCATTTTAATAAAGATCTCACTGAGATTTGGGGATGAGAACTCCCTCTAGTATCACCCTGAGACACTCATGAGATGAGATGCTTGTCTGTGACATGCTGGGCATCTTTGAGCTGAAGGGAAGCCTCACTTGGGAGATCAAGAGAATCTCATTTCAGGAACAGCAGGATGAGACTAAATGGACCTTCCGACAAGAAGCTAACAGACCAAACCAAATTTTGATCTCAATTATCCCAACAAAAAGAATGTATAGAAGAGATGCTGAATCAGGGCTGTCCAACCCTAGGTTTTTATTGAAACAATAGACAATATATTTTGATTTGCCATTTTAGTGAGAGCTCTGCAGTAGCTTGGCTTCATTTACTAAGGAATTTATGTAAATTTCTATGCTTGTAGGCAGGCCCCATGAACCATACTGTGGGCCACATGTGGCCTGTGGGCATCATTTTGGACAGCCCTGATCTAGATATATCCCCAATGTTTTCATATGCATCTATATAGTCAATATGGTATTATGGAAAGAACACTTGATTTGGAGTCCACGTTCACGTCCAAGTTCTGACACTTACTAGCTTTATGAGCTCAGGCAGCTCGAAGAGATTTAGGTGCCTCATCAGTAAAATGGGAGTAATCATACTGGCACTGCTCACCTTACAGGATCATTTGAAGATGCAGTGAGATGTCTAAAAAGAGGGGTAGCTAGGTGGCTCAGTGAGTAAAGCACCAGCCCTGGGGTCAGGATCTGAGTTCAAATCTGTACTCAGACACTTGACACAATTACTAGCTGTGTGACCTGGGGCAAGTCACTTAACCCCAATTGCCCTGCCTTCCCCTCTCTAAAAAAGAAGAGATGTCTAAAAAGAACTTTGCAAAAGTAACATGCTACTGAAATGTTCTTCTAGTTGCTAACCTTTATCTCCTGGGTGTACCAGCCAGACAGGATCAGAGTCTCTTCCACCCCATTCTGCAAGTCCTCTAATGGCTATTCCTAGCTATGGTAACTGCCCCCTCCTTCCCTCCTTGTGCCTCAACTTCTATTAGCATTTAGTTTCTCCCCAAGTCCCTGCCTGCTATTTGGACTTTGACTGGACAGACAGAAAAGGAATTATTTTGCACCAAAGTCTTACTGACAACAGGAAGATAGACTGAAAAAGTCACATAGCAGTGCTATTTGTCTCAACCATAATTATTCCTTCTTTTTTATACTTTTCACAGATGACTCAGAATCCTCTATGTCCCCTTCATTTTTTTTAAATTAAGATTTTTTATTTTTAGTTTACAACACTCAGCTCTGCATGTTTTTGAGTTCCTCTCCTTCCCCTCCCCCTTATCCCCCAAGACAGCATGGAATCCAATATATCTTCTACATATACCTTCACATTAAACTTATTTACACAACAGTCAAGTTGCAAAGAAGAATTATGACCAACAAAATGAATCATGAGAAAGAAGAAACAAAACCAAGAAAAAGAGGAAAAAAGGGAGCAAATACTTTGCCTCAGTCTGCATTGAGACTCCATAGTTCTTTCTCGGGATGTAGATAGCTTCACTGTTTCAAAACTGCTGGGAAAATTGGAAAATGGTAGGGCAGAAACTGGGCATAGACCAATACCTTAAACCATATACCAAAATAAAGTCAAAATGGGTTCATAATTTAGAAATAAAGGCTGATACTATGAGAAATTTGGGAGAGCAAGGAATAGTATACCTTTCAGATTTGTGGGAAAGGAAAGAATTCATGACACAACAAGAGATAGAGAGCATTACAAAATGCAAAATGGATAATTTTGATTACATTAAATTGAAGAGATTTGGTATAAAAAAAGCCAATGCAACGAAGATTAGGAGGGAAGCAGAAAATTGGGAGAAAATCTTTACAACCAGGGTCTCTGATAAAGTCCTCATCTCTAAAATATGCAGAGAACTGAGACAAATTTATAGGAAAACAAGTCATTCCCCACTTGAGAAATGGTCAAAGGATATGCACAGGCAGTTTTCAGAGGAAGAAATTAAACATATCTATAGGCATATGAAAAAATGCTCTAAATCAATATTGATTAGATAAATGCAAATCAAAACAACTCTTGGGTACCACATCTTTCCTGTCAGATTGGCTAACACGACAAAACAGGAGAATGATAAATGCTGGAGAGGATGTGGGAAAACTGGAACACTGTCACATTGTTGGTGGAATTGTGAACTGATCCAGCCATCCTGGAGAGCAATTTGGAACTATGCCCAAAGGGCTATAAAAATGTGCATGCCCGGGGATGGAGCCAAGATGGCGGCTGGAAAGCAGGGACTTGCATGAGCTCCCCTCCATGTCCCTCCAAAAACCTATAAAAATGGCTCTGAACAAATTCTAGAACTGCAGAACCCACAAAATAGCAGAGGGAAACAGAGCTGTAGCCCAGGACAGCCTGGATGGTCACTGGGTAATGTCTATCATGCACAGAGCTGAAGAGCGGAGTGGAGCAGAGCCCAGCGTGAGCTGCGCCTGGACCAACCAGACTGAGAGGCCGGCGGAACAGGCCCTAGCATACTGAATCAGTGAGCTGTGGCAGTTATCAAACTTCTCAAACCACAAACACCAAAGACAATAGAGAAGAACTGCAGAACCCATGAAATAGCAGAGGGAAGCAGGGCTCCAGCCCAGGACAGCCTGGATGGTCACTGGGTAAGGTCTATTGCACAGAGAGCTAGGAGTGGAGTGGAGCAGAGCCCAGAGTGGGCTGCGCCTGGACCAACCAGACCAGGAGCAGGGTGGTACAGGCCCTAGCGCCTTGAATCAGTGAGTTGCGGCAGTTACCACACTTCTCAACCCACAAGCACCAAAGACAACAGAGAAGGTTAGTGGGAAAAGCTGTGGGGACACAGTGAAGGAGTTCGTGGTTCAGCCACCACTCGGGGGCAGCAGGGGTGGGAGGGAGGTGTAGCTACAGAACTACAGCTGCAGTTGCTTCTGGCCCCAGGCCCACCGGGTGGGAGGAATTAAGTGGCAGATCAGAGTGGGAATGCAGAGCCTGCTTAAGATCTGAGTCCAGTCCGGGTTGGCAGTTCTTGGGGGAGGAAAAGTGCTGGTGTGGCAGAGCTGGCTGTATAGAAATAACTCTGAAAACAACAGTGCATCCCCTCAAGCTTGGAACAAAGCACTCTCTACAAGCAGTTATACTCCCACGAAAAACTCAAGGGTCAAGTAGTTGGCTGGGAACATGGCCAGGCAGTAAAGATGGACCCAGATTCAGAATCAGACTTTGGAATCTTTCCTTGGTGATAAAGAAGACCAAAACATGCAACCAGAAGAAGTCAACAAAGTCAAAGAGCCTACATCAAAAGCCTCCAAGAAAAACATGAACTGGTCTCAGGCCATAGAAGAGCTCAAAAAAGATTTGGAAAAGCAAGTTAGAGAAGTAAAGGAAAAATTGGGAAGAGAAATGAGAGTGATGCAAGAAAATCATGAAAAACAAGTCAATGACATACTAAAGGAGACCCCAAAAAATGTTGAAGAAAACAACACCTTAAAAAATAGACTAACTCAAATGGCAAAAGAGCTCCAAAAAGCCAATGAGGAGAAGAATGCCTTGAAAGGCAGAATTAGCCAAATGGAAAAGGAGGTCCAAAAGACCACTGAAGAAAATACTACCTTAAAAATTAGATTGGAGTGAGTGGAAGCTAGTGACTTTTTGAGAAATCAAGATATTATAAAACAGAACCAAAGGAATAAAAAAGTGGAAGACAATGTGAAATATCTCAATGGAAAAACCACTGACCTAGAAAATAGATCCAGGAGGGATAATTTTAAAATTATCGGACTACCTGAAAGCCATGATCAAAAAATGAGCCTAGACATCATCTTTCAAGGAATTATCAAGGAAAACTGCCCTGATATTCTAGAGCCAGAGGGTAAAATAGAAATTAAAAGAATCCATAGATCGCCTCCTCAAAAAGATCCCAAAAAGAAAACTCCTAGGAATATTGTCACCAAATTCCAGAGCTCCCAGGTCAAGGAGAAAATACTGCAAGCAGCCAGAAGGAAACAATTGGAGTGTCATGGAAACACAATCAGAATAACACAAGATCTAGCAGCTTCTACATTAAGGGATCGAAAGGCTTGGAATACAATATTCTGGAGGTCAATGGAGCTAGGATTAAAACCAAGAATCACCTACCCAGCAAAACTGAGTATCATGCTCCAAGGCAAAATGTGGATTTTCAATAAAATAGAGGACTTTCAAGCTTTCTCAGTGAAAAGACCAGAGCTGAATAGAAAATTTGATTTTCAAACACAAGAATCAAGAGAAGCATGAGAAGGTAAACAAGAAAGAGAAATCACAAGGGACTTACTAAAGTTGAACTGTTTTGTTTACATTCCTACATGGAAAGATGATGTGTATGATTCATGAGACCTCAGTATTAGGGTAGCTGAAGGGAATATACATATATGTGTATGTATGTATGTATATATATATGAAGGTGTGTGTATGTATATATGTGTGTGTGTGTATTATATATATATATATATGTGTGTGTGTGTGTGTTTCTGTATATATATAGATAGACAGACAGATAGATAGATAGATAGATAGATAGATAGATAGAGGGCACAGGGTGAGTTGAATATGAAGGGATGATATCTAAGAAAATCAAATTAAGGGATGAGAGAGGAATATATTAAGAAAGGGAGAAAGGGAGAGATAAAATGGAGTATTTACTCACATACTCCATTTATGTGAGTAATTATCTCACATAAAAGTGGCAAGAAAAAGCAGTTCTGTAGGAAGGGAAGAGGGGGCGGGGGGGGGGGGGGTGAGTGAATCTTGCTCTCATCGGATTTGACCTGAGGGAGGAATAATTGGGTTTCTTACCCCACAGGAAAGAAGGAGGAAAAAGATAAAAAGGGGGGACAAGAGAAGGGAGGGCAGATAGGGGGAGGAGGTAATCAAGAACAATCACTTTCGAAAAGGGACAGGGTCAAGGGAGAAAATTGAATAAAGGGGGATAGGTTAGGAAGGAGCAAAATATAGTTAGTCTTTCACAACATGAGTATTGTGCGACAGTTTTGCATAATGATACGCATGTAGCCTTGTGTTGGTAAGCAAAATGGGCTCTTAGCACTCAGTTCAACCAAGTGCCCTTGAAGAGTTTGGCATTTGTTTCCTTTGAGTAATTCAGTGTATTTCATTGAGTCTTACTAGGTGCTAAGCCCCAGGGCCAAACCCCTATTAGGTGCTAAGCCTATGTGGGTGTGAAGCTCCCAGGGTACTAAGGGGAGGTGCTAACTCAATAGCCAATCATAGGAGCCTAAGTTCTGGTCATTCAGATGACATTTGATGATGTCTGAAATGCTATAGGAAGAGAAGACAGAGCCATTGGGCTCTCACTCGTGCTGGTGAGCTAATGCAGGTCTCTGGGCAGCTGTAGCTAAGAGCCCTCCAACTCATAACCCAGATGTTGGGACTTTGTTAAACTCTGGTAACTATGTATTGGGATTTGAATCAGACAAGGTCTGTCTGTCGATGTTTGTACTTTGTTTGTATTTTGCTCTGAAGTTCAGGGTGCTGGTTTTTTCCCCTGAACTAAGTGAGTGATATTTGTATGCTGGATTAAAATAAGCTTGTCAACACCTTAAAAAAATGTGCATACCCTTTGACCCAGCAATACCACGTCTAGGGCTGTATCCCAAAGACATCACACAAGTGAGAAAAGGACCCGTATAGACAAAAATATTTATAGCAGCTCTTTTTGTGGTAGCAAAGAATTGGAAATCAAGGGGATGCCCAACAATTGGGGAATGGCTAAACAAGTTGTGGCATATGAATGTAATGGAATATTATTGTGCTATAAGAAATGGGTAAGATACGGACTTCATAAAAACCTGGAAAGAACTGCATGATATGATGCTGAGTGAGCGGAGCAGAACCAAGAGAACATTGTACACAACCACAGATATATTGATTCTGTGATGACTAACTTTGATGGACTCGGCTCTTCTCAGCAATACAAGGTTCAAAGACAACTCCAAATGTCTCTTTCATTTTTAACCCATTATTAGGGGACAGAGATGGAATATGTGTTCTCAGTCTCTGCTCCCAACTAATCTAGAAGATATAGTGAATGGGAGCAGTTATCAAAACAGGGCTCTGCCTCACACTACCAATGATCAGGCATTAGGCTCCCACAACCTGGTACTTTCACACATGTTGGCCCCTGAAGACATAAGCACAAGAGTTATCAGAAAAGTATGGTAAAAATTCATGCAGAAGAGTACGGTGAAAATTCATATACTCCTTCCTGAGGCAACTCATTTCATTTTTCGATAATATTAATTGTTTGTAAATTTTTTCTTATGTCAAACATGAGTCTGCCTGAGAAAGGCTGTTGAATTAGACACTTTTCCGAGAATAAAGAGTTACATGAAGAAGAGTGAACAACAAATATCCCCAAGTGCAGAAATTGACTACAAAGAAAGACAATTTCTATATCCCAAAGAGACAGAAGAAAAAGGGAAAAAATGAAAAATGTGAAAATGAAAAAATAAATAAATGAAAAAATATTCATAACAGCTCTTACTGTGGTGGTAAAGAACTGGAAATTGTGGAGACACCCATTAATTGGGTAAATAATTGTGATGAAATACTATTGTGCTATAAGAAATGGTGAGCAGGATGGGTTCAGAAAAACCTGGGAAGACTTATATGAACTTATGTAGTGAAATGAGCAGAACCAGGAGACCATTGTTCACAGTAATAGCAATATTGTATGATAATCAGCTGTGAGTGACTTAGCTATTCTCAACAATACAATGATCCAAGACAGTTCTGAAGGACTCATGGTGAAAAATGCTATGAGAGAGAGAGAGAGAGAGAGAGAGAGAGAGAGAGAGAGAGAGAGAGAGAGAGAATTGATGGAGTCTGAGTCCAGATTGAAGCATATTTTTTTCACAATATTTTTCTTACTTTCTTGCAACATAAATAATAGGGAAATATATTTCCCATGCTCTCACATGTATAATTGATACAACACTTCTTGCCTTCTCAGCGGGTGGGGGAAGGGTGGAAGAATGAGAGAATTTGGAACTAATTTTTTTTAAAGAATGTTAAAAAACAAATAATTTTTTTTAAAAGGAAAAGAAATAAAACCAATTATTTTATTCAGATTTATCTGAGCTACTCATGATTTGGGTGTTCAAAGTTAATTGAGATCTGCCTATCCTGGACTGGTGAATGTTTGAAGCTCCACATCCCTTTGTCTATTTTAGTATGAAACTACACAGCCCCTAACAATTGTAGGCCATCCAGAACCGGACTGTTGCCTAAATAAAACCGAATGCGTGAACTGCAATTATGCATGTGACTTTAGATCCTTCATCTCAACCACAGTGAGGTTCCAGGATAGAAGTGAAACAGGATGTATATCTCTTGTACCCTTCTTTTATCCTTCACGTATGAGTGAACATATCTACTAAGTAGTTTGTATACTATCAGCAAATATTGTATTTAAATTAATGGAGTGTGAAACTTTGCTTGTTTTCCTTGACATCACATACTTAACCAATATTGTGCCTTTATACAACCCCTATCCATTGTTCCTGACTTCTGACACAAAGGAAATGAGGGTCCACTCTCTTCCATGTGACAGTCCTTAAAATAGTTGAAGATTGATATCACGTGCACCCTGTCTTCTATAGACTAAACATCCCCAGTTCTCCTAAAGCATGGTTTCAATTTCCCTCATTGTCCTTTTCTCATTATTCTACTCTGAACACAATCCAGCTTATTAATGGACCACCTAAATGTGGAAAAGTGAACACAACACCTCAGATGTGTTGTGACCAGGGCAGCATAGAAATATCCCCTCCTTTGTCCTGGGTACTATAATTCTATTAATAAATGCTAAGGTCACATTACTTTGAAGGGGGAAGGGCTATTACAACACACTGTTGCTCAAATAGAGCTCAGAATCCACCAAAACCTCTAGGTAGAAATTAAATAGTGGCATAGTTAGTCTCAATTTAAGGGGAAATTGTCCTAAAAATTGGAGCTATATAACTATAGAAGGAGTTACCATATGAGGTAGTATATTCCATTTATCTCACTTGAGATCTTCAAGCAAAGACTGGACCACTTGTAACAAAAGATTCCAGTTAGATACAAGATAAACTATATGACCTCTAAGATCTCTTCTAGGCCTGAAATTTTATTGTTCTTTTACACATGACTTTTTGTCTAACCATATCTCCCCCATCCTATATTTGTATATTTGATTTTTAATAAGATTTATCTAATTAGATTTGGCCTGTAATTATAGGTAGTTGAGATCTTCCAGGACTCTCATTTTATTATTTAATGTATCTGCTATTCTTCTCATCTTCATTTCAAGCACAAATTTGACAAGCATGCTATCTGTTTGGAAGGAGGCATGTCATTCTATTGACGCATTTCAGTCAGGAGTTATATCCCAGCAAGGCTCAATAAAATCTCTGACTTGGTATTTACCTCCTGCCTTGGATCTCAAGTTCACCTGATTTATTACCCATACCTGTAGTCCCAGCTCCTTCGCCTTCCAGAATATTGTGTTCAATGACCTCCAGTCCTTGAATATTAAATCCCGGGTAATCCTGATTATGGCTTCTCAATATTTGAATTGCTTTTTCTCACCACTTGCTATCTTTTTTCCTTGACCTGATAGTTCTGTAATTTGGCTATAATGCTAGTTGGAATTTTTGTTTTGGGATATCTTTCCTGAGGTGATCAGTGGATTCTTTGAATGCCTATTTTGCCCTCTGGTTACAGGATATCAGGGCAGTTTTCCTGGATAGTTTCTTAAAAGATGCTGTCCAGGTCCTCCTTTTGATTATGACTTTCAAATAGTGCAATGATTCTAACATTGTCTCTCCTAGATCTATTTTCCAGGTCAGTTTCTTTTTTCAATGAGGTATTTTATATTTTCTTGTATATTTCCATTCTTTTGAATTTGTTTGATTGATTCTGGTAGACATTAATTATTAGTTATGAAGAGTCTTATACAGATTAATGTCTTATAGAGACATTAGTTTGCCTAATTAGATACTTGCCTAATTCCAACTTTTAAGAAATTGTTTTTCAGATGGCGGCTGTAAAGCAGGGACTAGCGTGAGCTCCTCACCGAGTCCCTCCAAAAACCTATAAAAATGGCTCTGAACCAATTCTAGAACTGCAGAACCCACAAAACAGCAGAGGGAAGAAGGGCTCCAGCCCAGGACAGCCTGGATGGTCTCTGGGTGAGGTCTATCCCACATGGAGCTGGGAGCTGGGAGCTGAGAGGAGCAGGGCTCAGCGTGAGCGGCACCGACCAACCAGACCAGGAGCCGGGCGGAGTGGGCCCTAGCACCCTGAATCAGTGGGCTGTGGCAGTTACCAGATTTCTCAACCCACAAACACCAAAGACAGTGGAGAAAGTTAGTGGGAAAAGCTGCGGAAGTGGAAGGAGTTCGCAGTTCGGCCACCACCCCCGGGGCAGCGGAGGTGGAGCAGCTACAGCTGCAGTTGCTTCCAGACCCAGGCCCACCTGGTGGGAGGAATTAAGTGGCAGATCAGAGCAGGAGTGCACAGCCTGCTGAAGATCTAAGCCCAGTCTGGGTTGGGGGTTCTTGGGGAAGGAGGAGTGCTGGTGTGGCAGAGCTGGTGCATGCCTCCCAGACGTGGAACATAGACCTCTTTAGTCTACAAGCAGTCATACCCTGCTGAAAAACTCAAGGGTCAAGTTAGTTGGTTGGGAATATGGCCAGGCAGCAAAAACGCGCCCAGATTCAGTCTCAGACTTTGGATTCTTTCTTTGGTGACAAAGAAGACCAAAACATACAGAAAGAAGAAGTTAACAAAGTCAAAGAGCCTACAACAGAAGCCTCCAAGAAAAACATGAACTGGTCCCAGGCCACGGAAGAGCTCAAAAAGGATTTGGAAAAGCAAGTTAGAGAGGTAGAGGAAAAATTGGGAAGAGAAATGAGAAGGATGTGAGAAAACCATGAAAAACAAGTCAATGACTTGCTAAAGGAGACCCAAAAAAATACTGAAAAATATACTGAAGAAAACAACACCTTAAAAAATAGACTAACTCAAATGGCAAAAGAGCTCCAAAAAGCCAATGAGGAGAAGAATGCCTTGAAAGGCAGAATTAGACAAATGGAAAAGGAAGTCCAAAAGACCACTGAAGAAAATACTACCTTAAAAATTAGATTGGAGCAAGTGGAAGCCAATGACTTTATGAGAAATCAAGATATTATAAAACAGAACCAAAGGAATGAAAAAATGGAAGACAATGTGAAATATCTCGTTGGAAAAACCACTGACCTGGAAAATAGATCCAGGAGAGATAATTTTAAAATTATTGGACTACCTGAAAGCCATGATCAAAAAAAAAGCCTAGATATCATCTTTCAAGGAATTATCAAGGAGAACTGCCCTGATATTCTAGAGCCACAGGGCAAAATAGAAATTGAAAGAATCCACAGATCGCCTCCTCAAATAGATCCCAAAAAGAAATCTCCTAGGAATATTGTCACCAAATTCCAGAGCTCCCAGGTCAAGGAGAAAATACTGCAAGCAGCCAGAAAGAAACAATTTGAGTATTGCAGAAACACAATCAGAATAACCTAAGATCTGGCAGCTTCTACATTAAGAGATCGAAGGGCTTGGAATACAATATTCCGGAAGTCAATGGAGCTAGGATTAAAACCTAGAATCACCTAACCAGCAAAACTGAGTATCATGCTCCAAGGCAAAATATGGATTTTCAATAAAATAGAGGACTTTCAAGCTTTCTCAGTGAAAAGACCAGAACTGAATAGAAAATTTGACTTTCAAACACAAGAATCAAGAGAAGCATGAAAAGGTAATCAAGAAAAAGAAGAATAAAAAGAAATTGCAAAGGACTTACTAAAGTTGAACTGTTTTGTTTACATTCCTACATGGAAAGATGACGTGTATGATTCATGAGACCTCAGTATTAGGGTAGCTGAAGGGAATATGCATATATATATATATTATATATATATATATATATATATATATACATATATATGTTTATATATATATACATATATATAAGTGAATGTGTATGTATGTATATGTGTACATATATATATATATATATATATATATATATATATATATACAGAGAGAGAGAAAGAGAGGACACAAGGTGAGTTGAAGATGAAGGGAAGATATCTAAAAGAAATAAAATCAAATTAAGGAATGAGAGAGGAATATATTGAGAGGGGGAGATAGGGAGAGATAGAATGGGGTGGATTATCTCGCATAAAGGTGGCAAGAGGAAGCAGTTCTGTAGGAGGAGGGGAGAGGGCAGGTGAGGGTGGAATGAGTAAATCTTGCTCTCATCAGATTTGGCCTGAGGAGGGAATACCATACATACTCAATTGGGTATCTTACCCCACAGGAAAGAAGAGGGAAGAAGATAAAAAAGGGGGGGGGACAATGGAGGGGAGGACAGATGGGGGTGGAGGTAATCAAAAACAAACACTTTGGAAAGGGGACAGGGTCAAGGGAGAAAATTCAATAAAGGGGGATGGGTTGGGAAGGAGCAAAATATAGTTAGTCTTTCACAACATGAGTATCGTGGAAGGGTTATACATAATGATACACATGTGGCCTATGTTGAATAGCTTGACTTCTTAGGGAGAGTAGGTGGGAAGGGAAGAGGGGAGAGAATTTGGAACTCAAAGTTTTAAAAACAGATGTTCAAAAACAAAAAGTTTTTGCATGCAGCTAGAAAATAAGATACACAGGCAATGTGGCGTAGAAATTTATCTTGCCCTACAAGAAAGGAAGGGAAAAGGGGATGGGAGGGGAGTAGGGTGACAGAAGGGAGGGCTGACTGGGGAACAGGGCAACCAGAATATACACCATCTTGGAGTGGGGGGGAGGGTAGAAATGGGGAGAAAATTTGTAATTCAAACTCTTGTGAAAATCAATGCTGAAAACTAAAGATGTTAAATAAATAAATTTATAAAAAAAAGAAACTGTTTTCCAGGGCCAGAGCCAAGATGGCAGCTGAAAAGCAGGGATTTACTTAAGCTCTCCCCCAAATTATTCCAAACACCTGCAAAAATGGCTCTGAACAAATTCTAGAGCTGTGGAAGCTATGAAATACCAGAAGGAAGCAGGTTTCCAGTTCAGGATGGCCTGGATGGTTGCTGGGAAGCGTCTGTTGCATGGTGCTGGGAGCAGAGCACAGCCCAGCATGGGCTGCACCAGGACAGACCAGACCAAGAGTCAGCCAGAGCAGGCCTTAGGGCCATGAACCACTGAGCTGTAGCAACTACCAGACTTCTCAACTCACAAACACTAAAGACCACAGAGCAGGTTACTGGGAAAGCTGCTGGATTGTGGTGAGGGTGGTCTGGCCCCAGCCCTGGGGGCAGCAAAGTGCAGTGGTGGCAGCAGCAGGAAGCTGCTGTGGCTGCTTCCAGAACTCCAGCATCAGCTGCTTCAGAATCCCTGGCCCACGGGATGGGAAGAATCAGGCAGCCAATCAGAGCAGGAGTGCAGGGAGCGTTTCACTGTGCTTTTATCTGGATCAAGGTACTGGTGGGAAGTTCTTAGGGGAGGAGGAGCACTGCTGTGGCAGAGTTTGTGGAGACTGGAGAGTAGAAGTAGCTCTGAAAACAGCGGCACAAGGCCCCTAAAGCTTGGGACAAAGTACTCTCTACTCTACAAGCAGTCACACCTTTACAAAAAGCTCAAGGGTCAGTAGTTGGCTGGGAACGTGAACGGCAGCAAAAATAGACTCAGACTCAGACTCAGACTCAGACTTTGGAATCTTTGTTTGGTGACAAAGAAGACCAAAACATATAGCCAGAAGAAGTCAACAAAGTCAAAGAGCTTACATCAAAAGCCTCCAAGAAAAACATGAACTGGTCTCAGGCCATGGAAGAGCTCAAAAAGGATTTGGAAAAGCAAGTTAGAGAAGTAGAGGAAAAATTGGGAAGAGAAATGAGAAGGATGCAAGAAAATCATAAAAAACAAGTCAATGACTTGCTAAAGGAGACCCAAAAAAATACTGAAGAAAATAACACCTTAAAAATAGACTAACCCAAATGTCAAAAGAGCTCCAAAAAGCCAATGAGGAGAAGAATGCCTTGAAAGGCAGAATAAGCCAAATGGAAAAGGAGGTCCAAAGACCACTGAAGAAAATACCACCTTGAAAATTAGATTGGAGCAAGTGGAGGCTAGTGACTTTATGAGAAACCAAGAAATTATAAAACAGAAGCAAAGGAATGAAAAAGAAAGACAATGTGAAATATCTCATTGGAAAAACCACTGACCTGGAAAATAGATCCAGGAGAGATAACTTAAAAATTATTGGACTACCTGAAAGCCATGATCAAAAAAAGAGCATAGACATCATCTTTCAAGGAATTATCGAGGAAAACTGCCCAGATATTCTAGAACCAGAGGGTAAAATAGAAATTAAAAGAATCCATAGATCACCTCCTCAAAAAGATCCCAAAAAGAAAACTCCTAGGAATATTGTCACCAAATTCCAGAGCTCCCAGGTCAAGGAGAAAACACTGCAAGCAGCCAGGAAAAAAAAATTGAGTATTGTGGAAACACAATCAGGATAATACAAGATCTGGCAGCTTCTATACTAAGGGATTGAAGGGCTTGGAATATGATATTCCAGAGGTCAAAGGAGCTAGGATTAAAACCAGGAATCACTTACCCAGCAAAACTGAGTATAATGCTCCAAGGCAAAATAGAGGACTTTCGAGCTTTCTCAATGAAAAGAATAGAGCTGAATAGAAAATTTGATTTTCAAATACAAGAATCAAGAGAAGCATGAAAAGGTAAACAAGAAAGAGAAATCATAAGGGACTTACTAAAGTTGAACTGTTTTATTTATATACCTAAAGGAAAGATGATGTTTATAATTCATGAGACCTTTCTCAGTATTAGTGTAGTTGAAAGGAACATAACATATATATGGACAGAGGGCACAGGGTGACTTGAATATGAAGGGATGATATCTTAAAAATAAAATAAAATTAAGGGGTGAGAGAGGAATATATTGAGAGAGGGAGAAAGGAAGAGATAGAATGGAGTGAATTATCTCACATAAAAGTGGCAAGAAAAAGCAGTTCTGTTGGAAGGGAAGAGAGGCCAGGTGAAAGGGAATGAGTGAATCTTGCTCTCATCAGATTTGACTTGAGGAGAGAATAACATACACACTCATCTGGGTATCTTACCCCACAGGAAAGTAGGGCAAAGGGGATAAGAAAGGGAGGATGATAGAAGGAAGGGCAGATCAGGGGAGGAGGTAATCAAAAGCCAACACTTCTGAAAAGGGACAGAGTCAAGGGAGAATATTGAATGAAGGGGGACAGGATAGGATGGAGGGAAATATAGTTAGTCTTTCACATGACTATTGTAGAAGTGTTTTGCATATTGATACATGTGTGGCCTATGTTGAATTGCTTGTCTTCTTAGGGAGGGTGGGTGGAGAGGGAAGACGGGAGAGAATTTGGAACTCAAAGTTCTAAAAGCAGATGCTCAAAAAAAGTTGTTTTTGAATGCAACTGGGAAGTAAGATATACAGGCAATGGGGTATAGAAATCTATCTTGCCCTACAAGAAAGTAAGGGGAAAGGGGATTGGGGAGGGGGCTGACAGAAGGGAGGGCTGACTGGGTAACAGAGCAATCAGAATATATGCCATCTTGGAGTGGAGGGAGAGTAGAAATGGGGAAAAAATTTGTAACTCAAAATCTTGTGGAAATCAATGTTGAAAGCTAAAAATATTAAATAAATAAATTATTAAAAAAAAAAGTTGTTTTCCCCAGTTAGCTTTCGTACTTCCTTTTCCATTTGGCTAATTGCATTTTTAAGGAGTTGTTTTCTTCAATGGGTTTGTGTATCTCCTTTTCCATTTGGCCAGTTCTACATTTTAAACAGATGGGGTTTTTTTCCAAGATATTGACTCTTTTTTCATAATTCTCTTACATCACTCTCATTTCTTTTCCCAATTTTTCTTCTATCACTAGCATATTATTTTTAAGCTCCTTTTTTGAATTCTTCCATGAGTTAACACCACTTAATACCACTTCCCATTTTCCTTTCATGTTTTGGCCACAGGTGTTTTAACAATGTTGTCCTCTTCTGAGTTTGTATCTTGATCTTCCCTGTCACCATAATAATTTCTAATAATAATAATTTCTATGGTCAGATTCTTTATTATTGCTTTTTCTCATCTTTTTGTCCTTTTTCCTTTCTTTTAAACTTGAGCTCTGCTCCCAGGTGGGAGGACCATTGTCTAGGCTTCTTGTGCCAGGGGCTGTAGGCTTTGGCTGTTTAACTGATGCTGCACTGATGTTGCCCTGAGGCCCACAGGGGATCCTCATGTCTGGTGCTGCACTGAGGGGGTGGGGTGGAAGGTGGCTGGCACTGCTAGGGACTGTAGGGGTCTAGCAGTTGACCTGGTGCTGAGCTGGGGTCTTAGCACTGTCTGTGTGTGCTAGAGTATGCTGAAGTTGATGGGGTGTTTCTGTGTTTCCCCAAGGCTACACTGAAGTACGTGGTGGTCTGGGCACTGAAGGCTGCCTGTTTGCTAGGGCTATGCTAAAGCATGTGGCAGTTCTTGGAGCTAGGGTCATTCTTCTGGCTATGCTGAGACAGACAGGGGGTCCTGATGTTGGCATTTGCCTACTCCACTGTACTGGGGCTCAGGATCTCCTGATGATTTGCTGAGGTGGGGCTTGCTACTGGCTTGCTAGGACATTCCTCCCCTTTTACCCAAGTGAAGCAGACCTTTCTTGCCAATCTTATAAGTTTCTTGGGCTAAAAGATTGTTTCACTCCATCTTTTTGCTCATTCTGCTGTTCCTAGGATTTGTTTTGGGGTGCTGTTATGGGTTGTTTGGAAGTGAATATGGGAGAGTTACAGCAATTTACTGCTCACTCTGCCATCTTGGCTCCCAGAAGTGCTCCTAATTCAGTAATTCTCAAGTTATCTCACCTCAATCTAGTTTCCAGATCAGTGGGTCTTCCCAATGAGATATTTCACATGTTCTGCTATCTTTCATTCTTTTGATTTTACTTTATTGTTTCTTGATGTTTCATGAAGTCATTAGCTTCCACTTGCTCAATTCTAATTTTTAAGGAATTCTTTTCTTCTGTGAGCTTTTGTACTTCCTTTTCCATTTAGCCAATTCTGCTTTTTAAAGAGTTCTCTTCAGTGGATTTTTGTAATTTTTACTGACACATGACACAGGTTCTGGTATGCTAGTGCTCTTTTTTGCCCTAGGACTGCAATGCAGGACTGTGGCCTGGATCTGTCTATGGGCGATGCAACAGAGTCCTGCACTTAGTACCAGCAAAGAGACCTCTATAATCTCCTTCTTACCAGTTGTCTAACCCTCTTACTGTCTGTGGGCTGAAAGCTGTGGAAGCCACTCTTGCCAATTCAGCTGCCCCAAAGGCCTGCTGCTGTCCTGCCTGGGCTTTGCCCAAGTTAGATTGTCCTCCACTCTTGAATTGTTGTGACAGACCTTTCCTGCCAACCTTCTAAATTGCCTTGGGCTAGAATATTATTCTCTCCACCCTTTTGTTGGCTCTACTACTCTAGAATTCATTTCAAGGTATTATTTTAAAGTTGTTTGGAGGGAAATTTGGAAGAATTCAGTCAAGTCCCTGCCTTTACTCCACCATCTTGGCTGTGCAGACCTATATCTTAAATTCAAGGGCAAGAAAGCCCATCTCCAACACTATTGTCCCAGTCTGTCACAGATTTTTTTGAGACAGAGATTTCTACATATTGGGGGAGGGGTGTTACCCATGGTTCTTCTCTCTTATAAAAGTGTTGATAGGAAAAGATATCAATGAGACATGAGAGGAAAGAAAAGGAAGCTATGTGTATAGAAACATAGACCTTCAAACTCCAAGTTTTTTCCCTTTTCCCTTAAAAAAGCCTTTGGTCATGAGTTACAGGGCACAGGGAAGAGAAAGGAAGAAGCAGACCTACACACCCTGTCATTCATAGAGAGCAATTGACAACTATTCTCAAACTGACATTTTTTTGCTCTCAGATTGACATTTTGGGGTACAGCCACCGCTGAAGCAGTCATGTAAGCCTCTACTTACTGTGACAAGAACAGAATAAGACCTGAAATTCAGGTCTAGAATTGATATAAGAGCTGTCAACTGGGATTATGGGAAATCTATTGCCAAGGTGATTAAAAACTGAAGGAGAAATGGTTCTGGGGCGTATCAGCTGATGAGAAAGAATGTTTCTTTGTCCCAGATTTTCTATATACATACACATATGTATGTATGTATATGTGTATATATGTGTGTATGTGTATATATGTGTGTATATATATATGTATATATATATACACACATATATATCTGTGTATATATACAAGCATATGGATATATGTGTGTATGTGTCCCTAACGCCTAAAAAGAGGCCTGAAATATACAACTGCTGCCCTTTATCCTTTATTCTTTGCCACAATGGTTTCCACTGACAAGAGTTCGCGGGACCACAGAGCTGGAAGAGAGCTTAGAAATCATATTCCTTTATTATGTAGATCATAGGATCACAGATTATAAGTATATTCTCAGAGGTCATCTAATCCAATCCCTTCATTTTACTGTTGAGGAAACTGAGGCTGAGACACAAGTGAGTGGATGAAAATCACACAGGTGGTACATGTCAGAGGTAGGACTGGGCTCTAAATCCTCTGGTCCAAAATCCAGAAGGGCCATTCTCCTTTAGATATGGCCTATGGAAAACTTATCAGAAAATCCATCCATTTCACTCATAAACTACTTCCTATTTGTACCTCAAAAGAGAAGTGGCATTCAGTCCCAAACTGACCTTTAAATGGAAAAAGTCATTTCTCTGAAATGGTGCCAGTGCCATGGAAGAGTTTTAGGGATTAATAACTGAAGTATTTATGAAAAATGAGCCAAGTATCACATTATTTTTCTTATACTGAAAGTTCAATTAGAAAGTAGTCAAATGCTGTGGTACAATGTCCTTTACATTCTCCTTTATTAATATGGCAATGAGAGCAAGGGTTTTGCTCTCAGATTTTTTGCTTTCAGATTTAGAGGCAAATGAATGTTTGTAAATAAAGGTCACCCTGGATTTAGTCTCCTATAGTCAAAGTACTTTAAGCCACACACCCCCAAAATAGTCCTTTCCTCTAAGTTAGGACACGTTTTGTGACTTCACCAACAAGCTAATATTCTGGAATGAGAAAAAGAGAAAACAACATGTTGACTAGACAAAAAATAAAAAAGAAGAAATTAACTTTTTGCTCTAGTAAATAGGCTTCCTTTCTGCCACAATGAGCTTGAGAGGGAGTCTGCATTCCTCAGAAAATTGTGGGTTAGATAGGAAGGCTCAAATGAATAGCCTTCTGATTTCAAAATACCACACAACATGGTTAGCAGATAGGGAATCGAAGCATGCTGGAGGGACGTGCCTAGAAAGTGAACATTAGTGCATTTAATTTTCTGCAACACAAAGAGCAAAAGATAACAAATCCATCTGCAATGAGAGATAATGGAGGGATGAATGCTTGTCTGCTACCAAGAGGAAGATGGGCCAGGGGATAGAAAGGACACCCCAATGAAATTCGCTTATTTTCAAAATGACTGAAGGAACTATGCTGCATATAAATCAGAAGATGAAAAGGGACTAGTAAGAAAGCCAGAGTGGTATAAGGGAAAGAATCGTGGACTTAGATTGAGAAGCCCAAAGGTTCAAGTTCCATCGTGCCACTTACTAGGTGGCATTCAAGGCCCTCCACAATTGTGTTCCAACCTCTTTCCAATTTTGACTCAACGAGTTGGCTTGTGGGACCTTTCAAACAGGAGGCGACACAGATTTAACCAACATTTAACTTTCATGAGGCACTTGGATACAAATGAGGGGTACAAAGGGATGAATGGAAGGAGGGAGGGAGGGAGGGATGAAAAACATTTATTAACCACTTACTATTTCTAAAGCACTGTGCTAAATGCTGGAGATACAAATACAAAAGTAAGATAGCCTCTGCTCTCAAGGAGACTTAGAAACAGATATTTAGATCATCCAACTCCTCCCTTTCTACAATCTGCTTCCCCTCATCTGCCTCTAATTCATCCATTTTTCTTTTCTTCCTTCCTTGTCTCCCCACCCCCTTCTCTTCCCTTTCTACCTTCCTCCACACTCTAGTGTGGGCAACAATACACATAGAATGCTACAAGTCATATGGAAAAGTCCTATGGTCCTTAGAGTACAGTGGCAAAGGGAAAGTTAATGTATCTCTTTAATGTGATTTGTAGTGACAAAATGATACAGTTTCTGATGTAGAACTATTTGAGAGTGCCAAGGACCTCAGTAGCCAGAACTTTCTTTTCTAGATCTTCAGTAGCTATAGGTGCAGCACACCGCAAAAGATGTTGCCAGGTCACATTTCCACAGAAGTTACTTTCTAGGATGGCTCCTGAGAATGGTTTGAAAGCAGGCCCAGAAATCTTGGGGGTAGCACCAGCGCTGGAGTCAGGAGGACCTGAGTCCAAATCCAGCCACTTGACACGCTTACTAGTTGTGTGACCTTGGGCAAGACACTTAACCCCAATTGCCCTGCCTTCCCCCCTCCAAAAAAGTCTTGCGGGTGCTGCCATTCCCAGGGCTCTTGAGCTTACATGCCCATAGGTTGATCAGTAGTTGGTATTGGAGTGGTAAGGTAGGTGGGTCCCTTCTCCATAATGACTGCTTCCTTCAGTGATAGCTGGAAGCAGAGCTAGTGATCAAGGTAACACTGCTATTTTCAAGGCTCCTGGATTCAAGGTCCTGGGTCCAAGGAGGTTTGATTGTTGAGATGTCAGTGGTAGTGTGATTTGTCTGACAATGCTATCCACTGTCTCTCCTTCAGGGTGTCCTGCTGCTAAACCTAAACTTGTTTGCGTAACCCTGAAGTCTCAACATCACCCAAGGATATACTGGTAATCTTTTTCCATTCTTTGCTCAAGAATTAAACCCTAAACCACCAAGTGAATTGCCAGAATTTCACATCCATATTCACATTCTCTGATGCAAAAGACAGTCATCCTTTAATCCCTGGGGGTCCTATCAGCCAAAAAAAAATGAGATACTAGCTTTAAGAACAGTTATTAGAGCTTACCAGGGTTTTGTATTAAGGTCAAGATACTGTTCAGGTTCCTTTATAGATTCTGATACATTCCAAGTTTTCTGTTTCTGTCCCCAAATCACCCTGGATCTCAGTTGCTTGAACTCTAGGTACTTATGAGATCCCTACTACTCTTCTAAACTTCAAAGCCCCTAACTCCAATCTGATGATTGATTTTGGTTTTGACCCCCTCATTTTAATCACACTTCCCATCACAGAATTAGGAGTTAGAATTAGAAACTCACTGTATCTGTACTCAGAGAACTTGGCTTTGGATCTCTGTTCTGCTATTTACTCCCTGTGTGACCTTGGAAAGATCACTTAGCATCTCTGGGCCTCAGTTTCCTATTCCATTACATGAAGAAATTAAATGAGGAAAACTGGATGATTCCAAAGGTCCCTTCCAGCTCTAAATACGATAATTTATATACCACAAAATATTGAAGGTAGAAGGGGACTTACAGATCATAGACTCAGAATCAGATATTTAGATCATCCAACTTCTCCCTTTCTACAATCCGCTTCCCTTCATCTACCTCTGATTCCTCTGCTTTTCTTTTCTTCCCTCCTTGTCTTTCCCCTTCTCCCTTCCCTTTCTACCTTCCTCCACTCCAAATCCTTTCTTAAGCCCAATCTGGGAATCTGTCACTACATAGGGTGTCCCCAAATGTCTTCGTGAAGTATTATCTTAAAATTCACTTTGACTTTTGGAGACACCAATTGACTTATCTGGGAAACAACTCATTTAAGCTATAAAACTTAAAACTTCATTAAGACTTTCAGGGACATCCTGGATTGACCGATCTGAAAAACAGTTTATTTGCCCAACATAAGCTCAGACTCACAGTAGCCAATGCTATTGTTGCTTATAGCAAATCATGCCTTTCAACTAATCTTCACATGACATGAATTGAATTCCTCTCACATAGTTTCCATAAAGAATCATTAGAATCTAAAAACTATTTCCCATGGGTTGTGAGAAAAATACAATCACAAATTCTTTACTTTGCCTTGATAATAGTTAAGGATTGGCCCGTGTTAGGTGCTGGGGGTGGGGGTGAAGAGGAAGAATGAAAGAGATTCTTCCTTGGTGTCAAGCAAACCTAAAATACAGGTATTACTATAACACTCCCTCCCATCCCTTTTCTCCTGCCTCTAGGATACCATTCAGATATCTCTGGTTAACATTTAAATCCCATCACATTCTCACTGTGAGATCAACCTTCCTTCTTCGACCCATTCATTGCACATTATTCTCTACCACAAACCCTACATTCAATCCAGCTTGACCTACTTGGTCAATATTTTATCTCCTGTCTCTGAGCCTTCTCATAGGCTGACCTCCTCCCCATGCCTGGATTCATTCAATTAATCAATTGGCATTTATCAAGAGCCTACTGTGTGCCAGGCAGTAGTGACACAAAGATGAAAATGAAATGGTTCCTGCCTTCAAGGAAATTACATTCCATTGGGGGAATCAATGTTTTATACATTTATACCAAATATCTACAAAAGAAACACAGGGTAATTTTGTGGAGGAGGTTATAGAAGTTGGGGGAACAAAATCAATAAAATCCTCATACAAGAGGTGATGTTTCAGTTGAGCTTTGATGGAAGAGATTCTAAAAGGGAGAGATGAGAAGAGAATGCATCCAGAAATGGAAGGTCAGCCTGAGCAAAGGCATGGAGGTGGGAAATATGAAGTGTGGTGAGGAACAGCCAAAAGGTCAGCTTGGTTGGACCCTGGACCTTGCCCTACTTTGTAGAATCCATGGCTTTCCATCAATGTTAAGCCCAGGCCACCTCCTACACATAGCCTGTCCAGACTTTTCTTGTTTAAGTTGATGTTTTTGTTGGTGCTGCTGCTGTTGCTGTTCAGTTGTTTCGTATCTGACCCAATTTGGGATTTTCTTGGCAGAGATACTGGAGCGCTTTGCCATTTCCTTCTCCAGCTCATTTTACAGAATGAGAAACTGAGGCAAAGAGGGTTAAGTGACTTGTCCAGGGTCACACTGCTAGTAAGTGTCTGAGGCCGGACTTGAACTCAGGAAGATGAGTCTTCCTGACCCGAGGCCCGATGCTCTATCCACTGTGCCACTTAGCTGCATATGACTATTTGTGTCCATGTGTGAGTACGTGCATATATGTGTATGTAACTCACACAGGGCAAGCGCTCACATGGTGGTCAGAAGAAGTGATACAAGAACACACTAAGGTCTCTCTTAAGAACTTTGGAATTGATTGAATTGATTGAGACACTGGCACAAGACCACTCCACATGGTGTGCCCACATCAGAGAAGGTGCTGTGCCCTATAAGCAAAGAAGAATTGAAACAGCTCAAAGGAAACACAGGATGCACAAGTTTAGAGTATCTACCCCAAACATTCACATAAACTATTTGTGCCGACCTGTGGTAGAGCATTCCAAGCTCATATTGGTCTGATCAGCCATAGTAGGACACACTGAAACTTGACTCTAGCATAGCAATGTTATTTTGGTCCTCTTTGAGAAGGACAACAACCAACTAGTGTATAAATATGCTGTATATATTTTTACAAGAACTTGCTCTCTCTTACATTAGAATGTAGGGTCATTGCAAGTAGGAAGTGTTTCCTTCTTTGTAATTATATCTCCAGTGCCTAGTACAGTCTCTGGCAGACTGTAGGCATTTAATAAATACTTTGATTGATTGATTGATTGATTGTGCCTTCTCCTTAACCTCCCCGGGAGATTATTTTATATCTGTCTTGTATGTTTTTCATATTTACTTAATTATGTATGTGTTTTTTCTTCCAATACAAAATATTTTCATATCTTCAGTGATTAGTACTCCTTTGTCTTCACATCCCCAGTGACAAGCAGGATGCCTAGGACATAGTAGGATATTATAAATGTTTGCTGAATATTGAATGAATGAATAAATTCCTATTTTACAGATCACAAAAAAAAAATCTGCTCAGATGTCTCTTCGTGGCATAGAGGTGACTATGAATTCTCAAAGGCTATCTTGGCAGAGTCCTACCCCGGCAAATCCTATCCAGACAGGACCTATACGTCTATTTCCTGAGGACCAGCCTAAGTTCAGACAGGCTTATAACCAAAAAGTTGGCCACAGAATGATCCATTTAAAAATCATAGTTACACACAAAGACCTTCTACTAAAATGTCAATGCGATTGCAATCTGAATCATTCCAGGAGGACTCACACTGGTAAAATCATAAATCTTCTAAATAAATGTTCTCCAGATTAGAAAGATGGAGCTTGGCGTGTTTAAAAGAACTCATAGCAGTCACATGGCTAGTAAGTGATGGAAACAGGATGTGAACTCATGTCCTTCTGACACCAAGGCCAATGTTCTTTCCATTACATCAAGCCACCTCCTTGAGTCCACTTCCTCCTTGTTCCTGTGTTCAGTCAATCTCTGGCACATTTCCTCAGGTCAGCCTCATCAGGACCTGGAGGAATACTGATAGTTCTTCGGAAGCTTCTGATGTCATTTCTCAGTGAGAAAAGATGTCTTTCTTCTAGTGATGATTCTTCTGATCTCAGGAAAAGTCTCACAGAGGAGAGCTATAAAGTTTCCCCAGGAAAGCTGAGAGGACTCCATTCAGACAACTGAGTTTACAGCTTTTGATTTTCGCCATTCCCAATCTACTGAGATATTTTCCCTTTGGACTCAGATATCACCATGGCCAAAAAAATTCATACACTCAGGGTCAACTTTCTGGTAAGGGGCTTGCGGGTACATCCAATCTACCCTGTAAATATTTTGTAAGTACATAATTTTGGGCACCTTTCCCAATAGAACGTGAGCTCCTTGAGGGCAGGAGCTGTTTTTATCTTTCTTTGTATCTCCGATGCTCAGCACAGCATCTGGAACATAGTAAGCACTTAATCAATGCTTGTTGATGGCTTCAACTTAGCTAGGCTTGTGTTCCGACAACATATTCAAAGTTTTTCCAGCTTAGAAGGACCTTCCTGAGCTTGCATTCCATAAGCGTAGCCTTCAAGCACTGTGAGTCATTTCTACACCACCATGAGAGGCATCTCTGGACACTCTCTACCATCCCACAGAAACCTCTTTGCTTGGAAGTTCATTCTAGTCCCTGGACTTCTCCCACTGGAAGTATCCTTTGCCTCTTCCTCTGATTAGCTGGTTCTTCCTATAACCTCCATTTTAAAGAGGACATCCAGGTCAGCCATGTTTTCAGTCCTTTCCAGGCTTCATTCTTGACTCTCTGAACTTTTTCTACCATGCTCCCTGTATGCTGGTACTCCTCATCTCCTTCTCCCCTTCTTCCCCTTCACATCTTCCTCTTATATGTTGTCTTCTCCTATTAGAATATAAGCTCTTTGAGGGCAGAAACAGGTTTTCTTTCTCCTTATATTTGTATTCCTAGCCCTTAGCACAGTGCCTAATACACAGTAAGTGACTAATACATGTTTGTTGATTTTGGAAGTGTCAAAGTACCTAAAGATAGAGAATTTCTATTACTGAAAACAAAAGAACTCCCTTGAGTATAGAAAAAGCTCCCTGCCCCCAATTTTGTGCCAAAAGAGTAAAACTTCTCATTTTCCCTCCTTTTATTAAATAAATTTATTTCACTCATGTTTTTATGAATTCAACTTCTTTATTCATACAATCTTCCTGTCAAGAAATGCAAAAGTAAAAATATTCAGCTAAATTCTTCTTATCGGGATAATTTGATGCTAAGCCAAAGTGACATTTTCAATCTCCATTTAGAATCAGTCCAAATAAGTTAAGAAATAAAACTGCTCTGAATGACAAGGACAAAACCTAGTTTGGATTGAAAGCAGATTATTCTCCAGAGTCAGCTAGCATTGCAAGCCTACCAGTCAATCAATATGACTAGAAGCAAAAAAATGACTTTTTTCCAGACCAATCCAACACAGTGCCCTGGATTTTAGAGGCAGAGAAAATGAGTGCAATTGATTCTACAGACTGGAAGGGTCATCTCTGCTAAAACAATAGTGTAAGTGCTGGGCAGCCAACAAAGACACTATAGCCTCCTCAGAGCTGCCAAGAAAATGTTGATAAGATGCTGGACAGAGGCATGGGCAAGCATGAAAGCCCACAGCCATGTTTATTCATTCCTTGAGCATTGCTCAAGGATCCCTAGACACAAAGAAGGGAAATCTTTTATCAAGGCAAAGGCAAAAAGAGATTCAAGTGTACAACTCAGATGAAAAAATCCACCCTCTGCGTATTTATGCACTGTTAGTGGAAATGTGAATTACTTTAAGTCTAACCTCTCTAGAAAATAATTTGGAATTAAGGAAGAAAAGCCACTAAACCAGTGATCGTACTACTGGTTATATAACCAAGGCAATTAGTGACAGGCAGTCTCCATACATACCAAAATATTTATAATGGTACTTTTTGTGATAGCAAAAAAAAAAAACTGGAAACAAGTGGGTGCCTATTGACTAGGGAACAGCTGAACAATTTGCAGCATGTGACTGTATCAGAGTATTATTGTGCTGTAAGAAATGACAAAAATGAAGAAATAAGAGAAACATGGGAAGACTTGTGTGAAGTAGTGCAAGGTGAAGAAAGCAGAAGCAGGAGAAAAAAATATACTCCAAAAACCCAATAATTTAAGTGAGAACAACAATAAAGTGCAGCAGATCTCAGATTTAATGCAATGAACATTGCAGACAATGAAACACTCATGTAGCACTTCTGGGGAAGATAAAGGTGGAGGGGTGAGTGGAGGTGAAATGGCACCACAGTTACAGAATGTTGCATATAACAGCTAGAATGTAGATAGCCCTTTTATGTTTGCAAAGCATTTTTCATGTTTTATCTTATTTGATCCTTCTAACAACGCTCAGAGGTAAATACGACTATCACCCCCATTTTGCAGATGAGGAAACTGAGTCTGAGAGGTTAAATGACTTGCCCAAGGGTCACACAGCATCTCTGGATTTGAACTGAAGTGTTCCCAACTCAAGGCCCAATGCTCTATCCACTGTGCTACCTGGCTTCCTAGCATATGCTGTCAGATGCTATCTGTGTATTGATTCATTTTGATTAACTGTTTTTGTTGTTGTTATAAGGGAGTGTATCGCCAAGGTAATATTCATAATAGTTGCTATTGTTATGAGTATGCCAGCATGGTTCTGAAACACAAAATATAACAGACTCTCCCTATAGAAGACAGAAGCAAAACATTTATTCAGACACCAGAAAACCACATCCCAAAACCAGTAAGTCCAATCCAGTATAGCAACTAAGAAGTTAGCACACATTATCACAGCAGGAAGCCACTCCATCCCAAAGCCTCTCCCTCTCCTCCGCACCACCACCCCTGCTACTGGGGCCTTCCCACAAACAAACACTCACAATTCCTAGCGGGCTCCTTACCTACATCCTCTCTCTCCAACCATTCTAACTACTTTGAGCATTCCTGTTCCACTCTTTCAACAAGCTCCTCCCCCCATATGTGACTTGGGCTTCCTGTGACATAAGCAGGTCACATAGGCCTATTAATGGATGGGAAAATTTTCAAATTTACATGACCATTACAGGGAGGGTCCTGGGGGTGGAAAGATTGTGGGAAAGACTATGATATTTTTTTAAAGTGTTAATAATCCTTTAAAGCAGAGATTCTTGAGAGTTTTCATTTCTTGGCTCACTTTAGCTATCTAATGAACCTTATGAACCTCTTCTCAGGACAATTTTAAATGTATAAAATCCAGGTTATCCCAAAAGTCTTAGTGCAGTTTTAATAGCTTATGTATTAATATCATTAAATATTAAATAGTATAATATTACTAATAATTAAATGTTATTAACTAGTTAATATTATTAAATATTAAATAATATATTTAAGTATTATGTAATATAATACATAGCATTACAAAGAAACCAAAGGTAACTGAAAATGGATGTGATATTTTTCCCGCTCAAGTTCAATGACCCCATGAAACCTATTGATGGACACTCAAGGGATTCATGGACCTCATGTTTAGAACCCCTCTTCTAAAGTGTAAAATAAATGAATCTTCTGTGCACACACTCACAACATCCCACCACACTCCCCCAAAAAAATCCTCTTTCTATCTACAGATATCTATCTGGGGACAAAAGCTATCTGAAAGAAGTCAAGAAATTGTATGATATTAGTAAAGGTCATCTGTACCATAAACCAGCCTTCATGGTACACTTCAAAAAAATCTGAGATTGTCAAACACTGGAGAACTGGCTGTGGGTTTTTAGTGTTTATGATTCTTACATTAGTCATATTTCTAATGTTCAGCTTAGTTTTTTAGAGAGAGATTTATTCCCAGGATTTATAAGGATATTGATGGCAATAAACAACATTATTATTGT
Source organism: Trichosurus vulpecula (assembly GCF_011100635.1). Classification (NCBI taxonomy): domain Eukaryota; kingdom Metazoa; phylum Chordata; class Mammalia; order Diprotodontia; family Phalangeridae; genus Trichosurus; species Trichosurus vulpecula. The sequence goes on along the minus strand of NC_050581.1, from coordinate 125,037,850 downwards.
TATTATCAAAAATAAAAACTGCATGAAATTAATTATGATAATCATAGCTAGCATTGATATAGCACCTACTATGTGCTGGGCACTTTATAAATGTTATATACATCAAGAATCCTAATTTTATCAGTATGAGCGCACTCTCACTGTGTGCTTTACCAGTTTGCAAGGCCTCTACAACCTGCCACAATGAGGCATCAGAGTAGAACATTGGTTGAGGAATTTTAATAATAATGATAATTAGCATCATTATTAGTAGTAATAAAAATAGCTAATATTTATATTGCACTTTAAGGTTTACAAAGTGTTTCACAAGTGTTTTCGCCCCCTACCCCCCATCCCTTAGGAAGTGATCAGTAAATTTCTTCACTGTACTTCATCAGCACCTCCTGCGCACTTATCACATTCAAATGAGATAGCATGTAAAGAACATTTTATAAACCTTAAAGTACCAAATACATAAATGTCAGCTGTTATCATTATTCATTTAACTATCTGCATTCTATAAAGTTGATCAGGTAACTACCCCGAGCATGTTATAGTTAACAAAATATGTGCAACAAATATTTCTTAAGTGCCTAGGCATCACTTCTGGGAATGCAAAAATGAATAATGCATTCATTCAGGCAAATCTCAAACCAGAAAGGGCATATCAAATTTGACCTGAGTTGTGCAAGTCCAAATTATTCTCTCCAAAATAAGATACTGGGCAAGGAAATAGAATTAAAGGTTTTTCAAAAGCAAGGAACTTACAGTCTAGTAAGTGAAATAAGATAAATATAAGATTTTTGTTGTTGTTCAGTCATTGTAGTTGTGTTCAGCTCTTCATGACTCCCCCTTTAGGGTTTTCTTGGCAAAGATACTGGAGTGGTCTGCTATTTCCTTCTCGAGTTCATTCTACAGATGAGGAAACTGAGGCAAATGGGGTTAAGTGACTTGTCCACAGTCACACAGCTAGTAAGTATCTGAAGCTGGATTTGAACTTGTCTTCCTCCAGGCCCAGAACTCTATCCACAGTATCATTTAATTGCCTAAGTGTAGACATGCTTGGGAAGCTAGTGTTGCAACAATCCGGCTAGCAGCTGCTGTAGGCGTATAAGACCCACCAACAACCGGCACACGGAAAGCTGCCAACATAGGTTCTTTTCATCTGCTTTACTAAGGAAAGCAACGTTAAGGGGTTAACAATCTCAATTTAATCGAACATACAAATATCATTCACTTAGTTCAGGGGGAAAAGCTAGCACCCTGAACTTCAGAACAAATACAAACAAATTACAAACATCAACAGACAGACTTTGTCTGATTCAAATCTCAATGCATAGTTACCAGAGTTTAACAAAGTCCCAACATCTGGGTTTACAAGCTGGGGGGCTCTTAACTACAGCTGCCCAGAGTCTCCACATCAGCACTCCACCAAGAGTGAGAGCCCTCCACAAATAGTTCTGTTCTCTCTTTTTATACACTCTTTAGCCATCATCAAACGTCATCTGAGCTACCAGAACTCAGGTTCCTACTATTGGCTCTGGTCTTAGCAATTCCCCTTAGGACCCTGAGGGCTTCGCCCACATAGGCTTAGCACTAGTAGATAGGGGTTTGGGCCTGGCGTTTAGCACCTAGTAAGGCTCAATCAAAGACACCCAACTTAATTGATATTACAGCTATGTGGCACAGTGGAAAGAGCATTGGGCCTGGAATCGGAAAGACTCCTCTTCCTGAGTTGAAATCTGGCTTCAGACACTTAGTAGCTCTGTGACCCTGAACAAGTCACTTAACCCTGTTTGCCTCAGTTTCCTCATCTGTAAAATGACCTAGAGAAGGAAATGGCAAACCACTCCAGTATCTATGCCAAGAAAACCCCAAATGGGGTCACAAAGAGTCAGACAGGACTGAAATGACTAAGCAACAACAGACATGCTTACCTTTGAGTGGATTGGAGGCTATTAATCAAGTTATGCCCGAAAATACATCATCCTATCTTTCCAGTCTTCTCACAACTTATTCCTCTCCATATACTCTGCAAAGTGACATTGGCCTCCTTGCTGTTCCTCAAAAACAACATTCCATCTCCCAAGACTAAGCATTTTCCCCAGCTATCCCTCATTCTTGGACCCTTCTCCCTCACCTACACATCCTTACTTCCTTCAAAACTCTGCTGAAGTCCCACCTTCCACAGAAAGTCTTTGCCAATCCCCTTTATTGCCAGTGCCTTCCTTGTAAGATTACACCCAATTTATTCTGTTTAGATTTTGTTTGCACATAGTTATTTGTATATTGTCTTTCCCATTTTACTGTGAGCTCCTTGAGAGCAGGGACTGTTTTTTGCCTTTCTTGTATTCCCAGTCTTTAGCACAGTGCCTGACATATAGTAGACCATTAATAAATTCTAGCTGACTTGCTTTGACTCCTCAAGTCTCATTGATTAGAAATGAATTGGTTGGCTGAGACCCTTTTGCCTTCTTTCCTTTTCTGAGTGCATCAGAGCCCAAAGACTCGAAAGTAGAGTTTGGTCCCTGGAGGAGTGCTCATGTATTGGCTTACCCTTCCAAGGACTGACCAAGTGCTATTCAGATCATATCCTGTTATTTCCCAGAAACACCTCTGGAAAAACAAGCCAAAAAGAGAATTTTTTCTAGGACTTCAAGGTCAAACTTGATGTAGCCTTGAGGGGCTGAGTTACAGGTAATATAAATATGAACTATTATCATTATGGAATATACTACCTAAAAACAGAGTGCAGAGATTCAAATTTCACTGACCTTGAGGACAGAAAAAAACATCCTAGACCTAGAGAAAGAACAAGCTGCAGAGGCCATCTGCTCCAAACCCTTTATTTCTTTAATTGAGGAAACCAAGACCCAAGAGAGTTACTTGCCCAAAGTCACATAGGTTGTGCTTATTGTTGTTCATCCTTCATTCTCAAAGAGAACCAATGACATCATGAGGGTGATTAATGTCTTGACTTGCTCATGAATTGAATTGAAGTGAGGCAGAGATGAACAAAGTCATCAGCTTTACTCTTTCCTCCAGAGTCATGGGAGGCCAGTGGAAAGACAAAAGTCAAGATAACTGGTGATCGCCAAGGATGCAGTAGGTGGTCTTGGCCTTTCTAAATTAAGGTCTTCCCCCAGTCTCAGTTTCTCTGAGGCCAAAGTCACATAATAATTTACAGAAGGAGGATTTAAAACCAGGTTCTCTGACTCCAGAAGCAGTGCTGTTTCCATTATCTAACCCTGCATTTGACTCCATGTGTTAAAATATTGCCTGCCCTAAACTGGGAAAAATCAGGGACTCCTTGGTGTCCTTCCTATTCTGCTCCCACCTCCACCCCTTGAATCAGCAGCACATTTTGAAAGTCCACAAATCATGCCGGTTTTCCTAAGCTGCTCTTTCTTTTTCAGACCTGAAATTTCTTGTGAGAGCTCTACTTTTACTGAGTTAGAGCTGATATTAGAAGGCTACCAATCATCTTGTAGCAGTTCCTAGGGGACAGAAAAAAATCCCTCAACATGAATCCAGTTGATGAGAGAGGTTTTCAAACTCCTTTTGAATCATAATTGGATTATTAGAAGTTTGATGGGATGATTAGAAACTGTCCCCTGGCTGAGCTCACCAGCCAGCCCAGCAGGAGAAATTACATGATCTAGGGAGACAGAATGGCCTCAATTCTTGCTCAGTGGGGAAGAGGGAAGGGAATAGGTTTATTATTATTAATAGCTAGTATTTATAGAGTACTATGTGCCAAGAACTGTGCTAAGCTCTTTACAAATATCTCATTTGATCCTCACAGCCCTAGAAGGTAAATGCTGTTATTGTCTCAATTTTACAGTTGTGGAAACTGAGGCAAACAACACTCAAATAATTTGCCCAGGGTCACATAGCTGGTAAATGTCTGGATCAGATTTGAACCCAGGCCTTCCTGACTCCAGGCTCAACTCTCCATCCACAGTGCCACCTGGCTGCCCCTATGATTTCAACAGTCATTTCTTCTTTTTCTAATTTAAAGATTATCTCCCATGAGCTATCACTTTAAGATGCTCATATCACCCTGTCACTGATTCACAAAGTGACTACTTGGGTTATTGTTGACTTTTCCCTCTCCCTTGCTTCTTATATCCAATTAGTTAATAAGAACCTTCCATTCCCCCTCTTCTACATCTCTCAGATCTGTCCCCTACTCTCTGTTCTGATGACCATCTCACTACCAGTACTGTCCTTCATTACCACCCATCTGGACTATTCCAATAGTCTCGTAACACCTTTCCATGTAAATTCTTTCCCTCTTCCATCCCATCCTATAAACTGCTACCAAATTAGATTTTTCTAATGCATATACATGCCATATCACATTATTTCTCTACCAAAAAACAATTTAAAGAAAACCTTCAGTTTTTGTCTCCCTTTTTTCTACCAAATAAAATTCAAATTTCTCTGCCTGAGCTTCAAGGCCATCCACAACCTGGTACCGTCTATCTATTTGAACCTTACCTTAAACTACTTCCCTACAAGTACTCTCTGTTCAAATTGATTTACTCTCTTCTCCATACAGTCTTTCATTCCCATTTTTCCATTTCATTTACCCTTTCTATTACAAATGTCCTGAAATGTCTTCCAACTCTTCTTTATCTGTATAATTATTACCCATCTTTTGAAACCCTACTCAATCGCAAACTCCATAAGGAAGGCTTCCCTGATCCTCCGACAGGTAGCAAACTGAATTTACTATTCTATATAATTTAACATACTTTGCTCTAAACTAATGTGTCCTCTGATTGACCTGGTTTTTTTTTTTTAAATTGGTTGCTTGCCCACAAAGAGTCTGCAATTTAGGGCAGTTTTCTGGGAGAACACATGTGAGAAGAGGCCCAAGGCCACACTCTTCTGTTGTAAGCTATTTGTATCCACTGTAATTCTCTCCATTGCCTTTTGTATGACATGCAATTTTGATTCCTTAGAAATGGTGATGTCCATAAGGGATACGAAGAAAGATAAGACAGTCCCTGCTCTCAAAGAGTTCACAGTCTAAAGGAAGAGACAACGTGCAATCAACTATACACATACGAGACACATACAAATTTATTGGAAATAATCGTCAGTGGGAAGGAACTTAACTTAGTAACTTATTGGATGTAAGAAGAAAGAGAGAGAGAAAACTCAAAGATAACCCAAGAAGTCACTTTGTGAATCAATGACAGGGTGATATGTGCAGGTTAAAGTGATAGCTCATGGGAGATAATCTTTAAGCTAAGGAAGACCAGGAAAGGCTTCTTGCAGAAGATGGCATTTTAGCTGAGACTTGAAGAAATCCAGGGAAGCCAAGAGACAGAAATTAGGAGAGCAAAAGTTCCAGGCAAGGAGAACAGCCAGTGAAAATGCTGTCCATCAGACCTAGAGTTTTCTCCCTTGATGATTGTCGGGTTTGTTTGGGGGTTTTGTGGGGGGTAGGGGAGGAGAGGACGTGTGCTCCTCTTCCCATGTTTTGTGTAGTAGAAGGTATAGCTTCTCTGGTAAGCCGCACATTATATTGGCTAGATTGCTACCATTAGGGACAATCTAAACAGAAACACTGCAGTCCATCATATCATATATAGAATAGGCAAGAATCTCCTCAAGTAGATGATAATTCATATGGTACAGTGAGGAAAGCAGTGAAATTGGAATCAGAAATTAGTAATAATAATAATAAACAGCTAACACGTATGTAGCACTTCCTATGTTCCAGGCACTAGACTAAGCTCTTTATGTTTATTATCTCATTTGATCGTCACAACAACACTGGGAGGTAGGTACTATTATTACCCCCATTTTACAGATGAGGAAACTGAGGCAAAAAGAGGTTAAATAACTTGTCTTACTTGAAATGTCAGGTCAAATCCTGATTCTCCCACAGGCTCTACTTTGACCTTGGGCAAGTTTCCTTTCCTCCCTGAGTCTCAGTTTTCTTCAATGGGGGCATTGCCTAGATCTGGAATGCACTCCCCTCCATACCTCTGCCTCTTGGAATCCCTACCTTCCTTCAAGGATAAGTTCTTGTGTCATCTCCACAGGAAGCCTTTTTCAAGCTCTAAAATGGTGGTCCAATGGATAGAGCACTAGCCCTAGAGTCAGCAAGACCTAAGTTCAGACACGGTCTCAGATGCTTAAATAGTTATCCTTACCCAAATGTAGGTTGACCCTGACAGAAACAGCTCTCAAGTAAGTGGGGTTGATAAGACAAGAAACTTTGACAGGGAACTAGTGGGAGTAGGGAACAAACTTATGATATCTAAATGTCATCAAAGAATCCAAAAAGAAATCATTCAATACACATTATAATAAATCCTGCTTCCCACGTCCTCAGCTCATAAGTTTATCTTTGCTATGCCTAGGGATTTTAATTCTCTTTGGGTTATTAATCTCACTCTGTATAAAATCTCTCCTGCTTATAGTACTTGAGCTAGCTAAGGAATACCATCTCAAGGTTTCTCCAACATATTTATGATATTTAGTGGGAGTCACTACTTCCTCCATTGCTCTGCATATTATGCTGGAGCAAGAGTCCTAAATTCCTTCCCCCTTGTGGGAAGAAAGAAGCAAAACTCAAAAGAGTTACTCAGTGTGAATTGCTTCCTTCTCCACCTCAGAGGCAGAGGAAAAGGGAATTGTCTTTGAGAAGGAGCTTGGCTTACCTCACCAACCATTGCACCAGCCCAGCACATTTCTCATCAGCCACAGTAGCAGCCATATCAATGACCACCACTGGTTTCAGTCTGTCAGAAGTGGGAAAGTAGGGAAGCAGGTGTCTGGATACCTACCATCTGCATACATTATAGCAAGCTACAGGACAGATTCCCTAACCCAACTAGAATTCTCAGCAAGTTGGGCTTCTTTCTTCAAGAAACCTTCATAACTTCCCTCTCTCCCTCCACTGACTTCTCAGTTCCAAAACATCAGTAACTGGTCAACTTCTGGGTTAGCATTTGCTTGAGCATATCATATTTCCATGGCAATGCCAGCATTACACATGTGTACATTTACCCACTTAAATGATGTTAAATTATAGTGTCATCCACCTTTGGTGCCTACCTGGCACTCAACTCTCATCTGTGGCTCCAAGAAGCTGTAGTATGCATAGCAGCCACACCCCAGTAAACTCTCAGCAGACAGGCTAAACCAGGTTGAGGGTAACCAACAGGTCTCAATCCCATCAGTGAGTGGGGGGGTGACTACCCCAAGCATATGAAGACTTTCCCTGGCAGAATGGGCAGATGAGAACAGTTTGCTCCAAATGTCATAAAGATGGCTAAAGTAGGTGTTCTGGGGCACTTAGAGCTTGATCTGACATCAAAGACACCAAGGTTATCCACTGCATCCTGGGCCATCCCCAGTCATCTTGACTTTTGTCTTGTCATTGGACTTGAAGACTCTGGAAGAGATAGTGAGGCTGATGACTTTGTGCAACTCTCACTTATTTAAATCTGATTCATGCACAAATCAAGATATCACCCCATGATGTCATTTGTCCTCTTTGAAAATGAAGGACAAAAGAAACCACAGCAAGAGAAGATTGGCTCTTCCTCATACAGGAAAGCAGCTGCATCACAACCATGCTACAAATAGAGGCAGGAAGCAGTAGAAAACTGAAGAGGACATAAAACAGCCTAAACCCAGCAGGTGGTAGCAGAAAGCAATCCCGAAGACACCCAGAAACGAATAGTAAAAAGATGGCCAGCAGAGAAAACAGCAGCATAGGAATGTGTCTATTGAGATGATATCATCAGAGGACGTCAATGGTTCTGTAGCAATGGAGATGAGGTTTTCCAGCCACAAATATGCCCTGGCCATAAATGTCCCCAATATGCTTACCCCTGTATACATTTTCCCTGGCTATACGTGTTCCCTACGTGTGTACCCTTCCCCCTTTGATAACCCTGATAACTTTTAAAAGTGCTACTTTTTGTCACCGTGCTACATGATTCAATGTATGTTGCTTTCGGTGTGCTTCAAATGTATCCACTGATTGGTCTAATAAAAAAGACACATCAATGCAGACCCATGAGCTGTGATTTTGAGTGGATACTGCCCCATGAAGTGCTTTGAGCCTAAGGTAGCTTTCTGGGGGCCCACATGTGACAAGAAGTCCAGATGTTCTGCTAATATACTATGTAGGCTATTTATGTCCACCATACTTCTTTCCTTTGCCCTCTGCATGATTTGCAATTCTGATTCTTTGGATATTGTAACATCCCATGGTTCATAGCAACATCATATCAAAATATTGTTGAAGTTAAAAAGATATTGTTCTATTTTATTTTGTTTCAACAAACAATTTGAGATTACTAGAAGTGCTATACAATTTGAACTTAATTGTTTCTATGATTTTTATTTTTACATCCAGAAAGTTTCTTTTCTTTTTTATTTCTATTCACCTGCCAGTTAGCCTTCTTATGTTCCTCCAAGCTATTTTGCCTGGTACCACATAATTCTTTGCTTGTAAATGTGATCCTCCTGAGTAGTCATTAATGATACACCCCACTGATGCCTTTGGAATTGCTAAAACAACATGTTCATAGTCTTTTAAATAATGCTGCATAAATCAGCTATCCCTATGGCTGCCTCATTCATCTTGTTGTTTGGACATGTTGCTAAATGTGATGGTTCCAGAATCAGTGATGAATTCCCAGCTCCTCATGGACACAAGAAGGACAGAGGGAAGAAATTAATAGGGAGAAGGGGCACACCTTCCTCATCTCCACCAGCAACAGTTGCTGACCCATTGCCATACAAGACAGATGGGCAAAAGAGCCCTGGGAATGGCAGCAACCCCTAGACCTGCTCTGTGAGTGGCAACCGATTGGTAGTTGAGGGGGATGGCTGGCCCCTCCTCCACAAGACCCTCTCCCCAGATGATGGCTGAATGAGTCACATTTACAAGCAAAGGGTTATGTGGTACCAGATAAAATAGCTAGGAGGAGCACAAAAAGGTTAACTGGAAGATCAATAGAAATTTTTAAAAGAAAAGTAACTTTCTAGAGGTAGAATTAACAAAAGTTCTTTACATCCAGCTTCTCCTTAAGGCTTCCCCACATCCCTATGAAGGAGGTATACCAGTTCAGGTCCTGTAGCCTCTTAAAGCGATCCCTATCAGTTCCCCTCCACGTATGAACACTCTCTTCTTCCTCAAATTGCTTAGTACTTACTTATCAGAGCACATGATATATCCATCAACTAATGAAAAAGTTACTAAGTGCCAGGCATAGTGCCTTTCGCAGTACAAATAAAAAGTGAGGCACTTTTGTAGAAAACAAATTAAAAGATCCTTCCATTAGTGTGTTTTGTGTATAATTTATTTGGGGGAAATTCCTAACACATTCATCAGGTTTTGCCATTTAGCAAAATGTAGAGTGTCATAAGCAGTGTATCTGTGATCTCTTCGATGTGGACATACCCTCCAGCGATTCAGATCGCAACCCATCTATGCTTCCCTAGCCTGTGTGAGTGACTCTTGTCCATGTCTTCCCACAAGTTCAACATAGGGGGTCCACCCTACTTAGGGAGTAGGGGGCCCTCCTTGCTCTTGGTATTCTTATTATCATTACTTCTTTTTCCAAGTCCTCACTAGTAAGAAGATATTCAGATGTTAGATACTATGATGGCTATTTTTTGACTTTGTTTTTGAATGCCTCTTGTTCTGCAGGGAAACACAAAAAGAAACAGAAGGCATAATTTCAAACTTCCCTGGACAGCTTTAAGAGCCAAGGACATTCAAATCATCCCCCAAACCATTTCTATTGCAATAAGCTTCCAGCTGACCTTCTTCTCTTTAGACTCTCCAATCTTCCACACTGTTGCTGTCCAAGCCCAGGCCACATGAATCTATACAGCAGCATTTATTAGGAGGACTCTGGAAAGAATAGACTTTTTCAGAGGAGCCATTTTCCCACTCTGGGGTTGCACCTAGGGTTTACCTCGTATCTCTGCACTCTCTCCTGGATGTCATCTGTTTGCTGCCCCTTGACTCTCCTTCTCTCCTGGAATAATCTGCTCTTTCCAGAGTACATCAAGCACTTTTACTGAGTATTCATCAAAAACTATGTCTATTTATGAAGTTCAACTAATTTCAGGTTTAAATTCTACATTTTATTTTATCATACTCAAGTCATTTCCACAAATATTTATTATATATCTACTAAGTGCAAAACCCTGTCTGGTATTGAGCATACAAAGGACACAATCCCTATCTTCAGATATCTTACAATCCAGTTGGGGGATAGAGCTATTCACAATAACCAGGAATCAAGATTGATAATTGCCTAAAATAAGCCAAATGGAAAGGCATGACATTAAGGATGGATTAGGGAAGCCTGGTGGCTGAGCAATACCCCAAAGGAAATAAATCATCTGACTTGACTAGTCACATTCCACTCCTCCTGGTCACTTTTGCACTGTTTTTGAATGCTGCCCTGGTTTTGATCCTGGGTTCTTAACTTGGAAGTGATAAACTGTGACCTTGCCTCTCTGTCAGCCTTTTTGGTTTATTGTTTCTCAGACTTTGGATTGACTGGCCTTGGCATCAAGGGATTCTTTTCTATCTAGACTCTGATCTGGTGACCTTTTCCTTTTAGGAACTTATTGGCTCTAGACTTTGACCATCTTGCCATGCAATGTGGTCTTACTTTCTGGCTGATCATTGGCTTATCCAAAAGTCAGCTGAATTTGTCTAATACACTTAATTAGACCCCAGCCAAGACATACCTCTGCTAATCTCAGGTACCACCTAGTCTCTGGCTCTGGTCTGATCTCCTACACTCACAGTCCAGATGGTAGGCAATTTTATACCACAGCCTTCAGTGATTCCCAATTCATAACTTGATAAAGTATAAACTCCTGACCTTGGCTTTCTGATTCAAGACCCTTTCCAGCTTTATTCACAGTTCATGTGCCGTGTGTTCAGCCCAAATGAGCAATTCTCCATCGCCTGTTCTTGCCCTGCCCTCTCCCATCTCCATGGACTTTTTACTGGCCCCTTAGAACTTATCATATCTTGCCTGATGTTATTTCAATATTAGGCCTAATGTTATGTAACTCTTATTTCTTAGAATCTCCTCCTCTTCATTAGATTTTAAGTTCCTTGACATATTGTTGATCACATGTGTGATTTATCGTCTGCTAAGTTCTTAGGTGGGAACCACCCTCTTCACCATTAATAACATTCTTCCTGTAGAGAAAAATATGAATAACTCACATTCCTATGTTTACAAAACACTTTCCTCATAAGTATGTGAAGTAGGAAATGCAAGTATGAGAATGAGGACATTGAGTTTCAGAAAGGTTAAGTGACTTGTCCAACATCATATGACCAATAAGTTCAAAGATGGGTCATGAACCAGGTTTCATGATTCTAAGTCCAACATTCTTTCTACTGCACAAAGCTTTTTCTCTTTAATACATTTCACCAAAATCCACTTTTAAATGAAATTTCCATGAAAGCACTGTGGGGAAAATCAAACACTACTTATGTAGGAAAACAATTACAGGTATAATCAAGTCAAGTCACCAAGCAATAGTGTCAGGCCCTTTGCTAAGTGCTGGGGATACAAAGAAAGGCAAAAAAAATGGTCCCTACTCTCAAAGCTCACAGTCTAATGGGAGAGACAAACTGCAAATCACCATGTACAAACAAGATAAGTATATGATAAATTGGAGATAATCTGGGGGGAGGGGGAGGGAGTGGCGAGACACTAGCATTAAGGATGATTGAGAGAAGTTTTCGGTAGAAGCTGGAATTTTAGCTACAACTTGAAAGAAAACAGGGAATCAAACATGTAGAGTTGAAACCAGGGAACCAGGCATGAGGAGCAGTCAGCAAAAATTCCCAGAGTGGGAAGGAGTGTCTTGTTGGAGGAACTGGAAGGAGGCCAGTGTTACTGGATCATAGAGTCCTTAGATGAGAGGATTCCATTAGTCAACAATCAATAAGCATTTATTAAGCATTTACTGTATATCAGGTACCGTGCTAAGCTTCCCATGTGTAGTTCCAGAGTCTGCTTTTCTCCAGCTTATTTAGAGATGGATCCCTTTGAACTTCAGCCTCTTCTCCCTCTAGTTTTCTCTCCCTGGCTCTCTAGGGAGTTTGTATTTCTTTTTATATCATCAAAAGGGTCACTTTCCTTAACTTCCCCTGACCAGTAAGAAGGCAAAAGAGCTGTTTGTTTCCTCAGCTTCCATTCCTGTCTCAGACAGAATGACAACTCATGCCTAACTCTCCTTGGTCTCTAAGTCACAGATCTCTTGTCTGGTTCCTACCTTTTATAGATAGCACTCCCCCAACTAATTCATGCCTCTATCCCATCATTCCATATTCCCAATGTCCCACTCAGTCACAAGGATCTTCTAACATCAATCATTCTATAGGGTACACTGCCGGTCAGTCCAACTCTAATTTTTTCATATAACTCTTCTGGATGAGATTCCAGGACATAACAATGATTTAGCAGAGGGGGTAGCATTTGGCTGATTGACAGGTGTATGACCTCTGGAGGGTAGCGTTTGGCTGATTGACAGCTGTGTGACATCTGGGTCATCACTGTTTAAAGAACCCAGACTACTATGCTTGTTTATATCCATCACATGTCAGAGATAATCTGGCATTCTTATGTAGGAACATGATTCATTTGCTCTGTTTAACACACGTTACTATCTCCCCCTCAGGGTACATTGTTGCTTCAGTTAAGCTAATTTGTCTGCCCAATGGCAGAGGTTGGTGATGGTGGTAGGCACTGACAAATCAGCTCTGGCTCAGCCCTGACCTACTTGGCCATGCTCCTTCCTTCACTTTCCCTCTGTGTTGTTTCATTTATACACTATCCATTGCATATAGTGGTCATGATTTAAACATGACATTTAACTGGTCAATACCAATTAACACCAACCACACACACACACACACACACACACACATATACACATACACATATGCCCAGCCATTATCCATTAAAGCAACCCCTGTGGAGAAGGGGTTGATTCCACCATCCCTGTCACCACTATCCCTAAACTCCAACCAACTGCCACCTACATGCAGGTAATTCCAAGAGCCCTGGAAATAGCAGCATCCCACAGAATAGCTTCTATCCCAGCCCCTGTAGGCATCCTCCAAAGGAACAACCCTTATGAAAATGCAACCTGACAACTTCCTCTTTAGGTGTTATCACATGTGCCTCCTTGACAGCCCCAGATTCTGAAACCCCAGAAAAGAAAGTTTTAATACCAAAATCTTGGATCCTATCAAATGGTGTGATATCAGATATATATATATATATATATATATATATATATATATATATATATATATCTTAGTACAATTTAATTTATATATAAATATATATAATTTAATTTATATAATTTAATATTTATATATAATTTAACTTATATAATTATAATTTAATATATAATTTAATAATTATTATTAATAAGAGTAAAGGTGCACTACTGTGTTGTACTGCTGCATCCTACAAACCATAAATCTTCCTATCTGACTTGCAGCTAAAACTTTCTATGTATAGAATAGTTTATATATGTATATATATACATATACATATATACATATTTATGTCTAATAGTAGCCATCTCTAGGGTGGGGAGAGGGAGAGAGAGAAAAAAATTTTTAAAAAAAGGAAAGTTACATGATAACTTTATTGTATATTTAAAGGGAGTAGCAAGTTGTACATGATAAATTTGCAGTTTCATGTACAATCATCTTTTTTCTATTCTACTCTGTTATGGAAATGCTTGTTTTATTTCTTGAGTTTAGAATAAAATAAATTAAAAATAAATAAAAATAAGAAGAAACATCCTATTGAGCACCGGTAGAGGGAGAAGGAGGGTAGGAATAGGAAAGGAAGTATTTTTCCCCATATACAACACTCTCACAATAAATTAGAAGTTAGTGAGCCATAAATAAAGGTAACACAAAGTATATATTCAGATGGAAAAGAAGTCGATACAAGTCAACTGTGGCTACAAAATCAATTTAAGCCAATAGTATGGCATGCTATTCAAAAAAACTAATGTGATCTTAGAATGCATTAAGCAAAGCATATTTTCTGGAATGAGGAAAGTGATGATCCCAGTGCACTCTATCCTGGTCAGGTAACATCTGGAATATTGCATAAATTTCTAAGTACCACATTCTATTAAGAACAATGATAACCTGGTGAACTTCATAGGAAAGTGACCTCAATGGGGAAAAGACTGGATTGAAAGAAGGAACTATGGATGTGTAAGCTGGAGCAAAAGATGTGGGGAAGCACATGATTATTGTCTTCAAGTAGTTTAGAGTATGACCTAAGGGAAAAGGATCGAACTACTTCAATGAGCAAAAGTTGAACCAATGAAGATGAAAGAGACAAATTTCAGCTTCATTTAAAGGGGAAGAAAAGCTGACAATGAGAGTTTTCCAAAAATAGAATCAACTTGTTTTAGGACATAGTGAATTTCCCATCACAAGAGGTCATCAAGATGACCACTTGTCAAGGCAGGTGTAGAGGTGATTTTTCCTTCAGACTATGGTTGAACCAAATGACCACAATTCTCTTCCAACACTAAGATAATATGTATCTCAGACATATCGAATTACACATAAAGCTAGGAATAGAATCTTAGACTGGCATTTAGTAGTATTAATAGTATCCCTCTATATAATTATCTTTCTATACAATATGATCTCTCTAGTTAATTATCATAACTATAGTGGGGCCCCTTAAAACCCTTATATTAGAGAAAAGTTTGAAATCTCCCTTATAGGTTAATCATGTTTATCAGTGACTACACGCAATTATCCTTCAGACATGATTTGACCTATATCATATCTTAATCCACCCAAGAGCAAGATGAATTGAAAGAACCTCTCAGCAGTCCAGGCAATTTTCTAAGATAAAACATAAATGAGCTGCTAATGAGCATCAGTTCAGGAAGCTTCTGTTTCCAGAAACTTCCTACACCCACGAAATTACAGGCCCAGATTTTTTTAATGGCAATAGCTTTTTTGACCACTGTGTCACACAGTGATATCACTGACTCGTAGTGAGCTTCCAAGCCACTAAAATCCCCACATCTTTTTCAGACACATTGTCTTATCACACCACCCCAAACTTATCTTTAAGAAGCTGAATTTTTAACATAAGCATAAGACTATGTTCATCCCTATTAAATTTATTTCCATCAGATATTGCCCAACATTCTAGCCTGTCAAAAAAATTTCTACAAAATTTTCTTTGGGGACCCAGAATTCAAATTCATGATTCTGAACCTTTGAGCCACTTAATGTCAAACTACATCAACTGAAAAAAACACTTGCATTCAAATTTCCAACTTGTATCACTAAATTACATGGACTTTTCCTGTGCCCTTGCTTCACCCTTCCTCTACTAACTAATGTATTTTGACATGTAAGTAAGAAAAATGAGCTCTAGTTCCCTGACCTAACATTTAAAATGTCTCCCACTTACCTTTCCATTCTGACTTCCTATTACTCCTCTTTAGGTATTCAACACTCCAGTCAAACTGGATCATTCATTAGCCAGATTCAGTTTTCTGTTTCCCATCTCCATGCATTCATTTTAAATCACGGCCCATGTCAAGAAGGGATCCACTCCCTTGTCAACTCAGACTCCTTGCCCTCATTCAAGGCTCAACTCAGGTGTCACCTCCTCTGGGGATACTCCCTCTACCTAAGCTTTGGTGCTTTTGCCCTCCTTCCTCATTTTCCTTTTTACTATGTGTATTTACATCTGTGTTGTGTCCTTACAGTAGGACATGAGCAATTAAAGGTCAAAGACTGTGGAGAGGAAGGATGTTTATCTTTGCATCCATGGCACCTAACACAATGCTTTCGCAGAGAGTGTGCTTAATGTTTACTGAATTATCATCTAGTAATATTGAAGTCTTTCCATAGATCACAAATTCCACTCTGATTAAAAAGTGATTGGTAGAATGGTGGAAGGCCTCTCAGGAGCTTACTCAGGGCATCTAGAATCAAAAGTAGCAACTTAGTGGCAAGTAACCCGGTGGCAATTTAGCAGAGAAGTGGGAGATGGCAGCTCCACGGAGAAACCAGTCTAGGAGCTGACATCAGCAACTTTGCAGGGAAATTGTAAGT
Source organism: Trichosurus vulpecula (assembly GCF_011100635.1). Taxonomy (NCBI): domain Eukaryota; kingdom Metazoa; phylum Chordata; class Mammalia; order Diprotodontia; family Phalangeridae; genus Trichosurus; species Trichosurus vulpecula. The sequence continues at coordinate 125,021,721 of NC_050581.1, read as the reverse complement.
ACCAGCTTTGGAGACAGAGGTATTCCAGCCGGGATACAACCTTAGGAGTATGAGTTGAATGGGAATGTATAAGTACGAGCAACATGGGAATTTGCAGAAGAGTGTGCCTTTGCACGTATGTGGGGATTTTTTTTAGCAATTCACCTCATTATTCAGTTTTATTCAATGCCTTTTGTGACCTCGTGTATAAAATCTGGATCGGTCTATGAAAGAGTACATTAGATGGAGGCTTGGTCTAAAAGTTTTGAATGTTGACCCAAAGAATACCATAAACTTGGGTGTAGTTTTTGAGGGTCTCTGTGGGAGAGGGAACAAGACTTGGACATTGGTGGATATGGGAGAAGAATTAATAATTTGAGGTAAAAGAGAAGGTGCACAGTTGTCTTAAATCTCAGATAAATTGGGAATATTTTTCCACCTCCTTCTTTGCAGATGAGAAAACTGTAGATTTGAGCCCCTAAATTGCTTCTTATTGACATGGAAGAAAATCATGCTCAGAACCAGATGCATGAAAGTAAAAATCCAGCATCATGTTAACCAGACTGCAACTTTCAGATTAAAAAGTGACAGAGCAGTATCCCCTGGAAACAAAGGTTATTCATTTAGAATAGGGAATCAGGGAAGTACAGACAGGTAACCTGCTCTGCTTTCATTTTGTCCTATTTGTCTCTGCCCTTTTCTGGTTAAAGTCAAACTTCCTTCCAAGTAAAGTTTAAACTGCTTTACCTAACGTTCAAGGCTCTTTGTAGTCTAGTGCCTTCTAGCTTCATCTGTTATTATAACTCCACCACCACCAATTTTCTATGATGCAGGCCAGCCAGTTTAATCATCATTCTATATTCAGCTCTGGCCTTTTGGACCTTGGTGCAGTGACACCAGACAAAGAGCTCAGGCTGTCTGTCCACTGGAAAACCTTCCTCCTCTACTCTTCTTTCCATCTGTTAAATTTCTGACTGTTCTTTAATACTCAGATGAAATATCAGGTCCTCAGGAAGTTTATCCTGCCCCAAATTTTCTTTAGTTCTTCTAGAAATTCTTGTTGGGCTTGGTGCATTTTTCTTTGAGGCTTTGTTCGCAGCTATTTTCATATCATTGTCTTCTGAATTTGTGTCTTGAGCTTTCCTGTCTTCATAGAAAAATTTTATGGTCAGGTTCTTCTTTAGCTTTTTGCTCATTTTGCCAGCTTATCTCTTGGCTTTGGATTTTTATGTTAGAGTTGGGCTCTGCTTACCTCAGTGGTGGGGGGAAGGGAGATGGCTAGTCTGAACTTCTGGGGCTAGGCCTGTACATATTTGATGCTTCCAAGGTGGTGTGATTCTGAGAGAGTTCTGGTCACTACCCCCCTGATCTTTACTCTAGTACTCACACAGGTAGGACTTCTGCTCCCTTGTGACCACAGACTGTAAACACTCTTCTCACCCTGAAACTATGATTTGGAACTGGGTAAGGGGCAACAAAGCTGCCAAATGGTACCAGCCCTGCACCCAGAGCTAACACAAGAGTCCTCTTTAATATTTTTTTTACCAGGAGTTTAGTTCCCATGTTGCTCTTGGTCCCACCACTGCTGTCGCTTGCTGTCACTGTCTCCAGGTCCAACGGCTGGTGCAGCTTCTTCCACACAAGCTCCCAGCCAGCCCCGACCTTGCCTGCAAGCAGAACTCTCATTTCTTTAGATACTAAAAAATGAGATATTGTGACTTTAATCCTACTCAAAATTTGATTTCAGGTATTTGGGGGTTTCTTTAATTGTTTAGAGGATTGAGTTGGAAGAGCTCAGCAGAAATACTCAATTCTCTCCACTATCTTGTTTCTGCCCCTCACCTAAATAATTGAAAGGTTACATGACTTGCCCACAGTCATACAGACTATATGTGTCAGAAACAGGACTTGAACTCAGTTCTTCACTTCTCCAAAGCCAACTCTCTAACAACTATGCAACATTGCCTCTTTATTGAGCTACACAGGTTCCAACACCTAGTCCCTCAATATTGGCTGTAGAGGTCTTCGTGTCTTCTGATTTCAATCGTACTACTCTTTCATCTGCTTTGCTGGATCTTTATTCACATCTTGTAAGTTCTTTGTGTTGACCACCACCCCCCAAAAAAAAATATTCTGCCTGAGCCTCCTTTTCTCTCTCTCTGAATTTTCTCTATTAGTGACCTCATCCAATCTGATGGATTCCATGATTTGTATATGGATGATTCCCCAAACTACACATATACATGTATATATACATATATATACATATACATATATAAAACTCTAATCTCTCCTGAACTCCAATCCTATATCATGTAGTGTCTGTGGGCCACCTATACTTCCATGTTGGCATCTCAAATTCAACATCTCTAAAATGGAACTCATAATCTTCCCTCCTAATTTCATTTCTTCTAAACTAACCTATTTCTTTTGAGGGCAATACCTTCTTACAAGTCATCCAAGTTCATAACTTTAGAGTCATCCTTGACAATTCCTTCTTCTTCACCCTAATATCCAATCAGTTGAACATCTTGTCAATTCTACTTCTATTTACCCCACATTCCAATCTATCCCCTTCTTCTTGTTCATACAGTTACCATCCTAGCTAGTACCTACCTCACAGGGTTGTTGTGAGGTTCAAATGAAATAATACAGGTGAAGCATTTTGCAAACCTTAATACAGTATATAAATGCTAGGTGATTGTTGTTATTTGTTGTGTTTATTCAGGCCCTCTTCATCACCTTTTATTTGAAGTATTATATCTTCCTTAGTGACCTCCCTGATTCTAGTCTCTTCTCTTTCCATTCCATCATCCACTGCCAGATTAATGTTCCAAGGCAACAGTTCTAACTGTGTCACTTCCCTGGCTCAAGAATCTTAAGTGGCTTCCTACTGGCTCTATGACAAAAGACAAAGTCATAAATCCTGCAATTAAAACCTTAATTAATCTAACTTCAACCTACCTTTACAATCTTCTTTTACTCCTCTTTATATGTCATACATTCTAGCCAAACTACTAGATGTCTTTCAAATTTGACTCTCATCTTCCTTCCCCATGTTTTTGTGCTAACAGTACCTTCCAAGCCTAGAATTCGTGCCCTCTCAATCTCCATCTCTAAAAATTCTTAACTTCAAGTTTCCATTCAGATGCTCCCTCTTCCTTCAAGTCTTCTATAACCACCCTCATTCTCACCTGTTGTTAGTGCTCTTCCTCCCTGAAATTAGTTCATATTTATTTATCATAATTATATAGATGCCTTTTGTAGAATGTGAGATCATTAAGGTCATTTTTGTCTTTGTAGTCATTAAGTTCAAGGGGCTTAATAATTTTTTAAACTCATTGTTCCTACCTTTTCTGCTTCACCATTCTTTGGAGTTAGAAGATCTGTATTAAAATCCTAACTCTATTACTTCAGTGATGACGGAAGATGCCACCCAACTCCTTGAAGCCTGTTTAGTTCATTTGTATAATGAAGTGTTAGGAGCCAGATGACCTCAAAGTCCTTTAAAGCTCTAAATTCTATGATCTCATAATAATGACCTCAAAATCTTTTCTTTAAAAACACATCTCTCTGATCTTTTGAAGAACCTGATTTCCTCAGAGGTGACATTTTTAAGATACATCTTATCACTACACTATATACCAAGGAAAACCTGAATGAAGAAATAATTTATTAATCTTTTTAACTCCTGTGTACATTAAGATGATATTCATTTCTTTTTAAATTTTCCTCTTTCTGATAGATTATGATGAGATTGTATCTAAAAAATAAAATTAAGGAATAAGAAAGAGGAATGCACTGAGAAAGGGGGAAGGGAGAAGTAGTAGAATAGGGTAAGTTATCTCACACAAAAGAGATGGGAAAGAGTTTTTACAGTGAAGGTGAAGATGGGAGGGTTGGTGGATAACATTTGAACATTGGGGCTCAAAGAGGGAATAAAATACATACTCAGTTGGGTATAGAAATCTATCTTACCCTGCAGGTAAGGGGAGGAAAGGGATAAGAGAAGAGAGGGGCTGATAGAAAGGAGGACAGATTAGAGGAGACAGTAGTCAAAAGCAAAACAGTTTAGAGGATGGACAGAATAAAAGACAGAGAGAGAGAGAGAGAGAAGAGGGAGAGAAAGAGGGAGAGGGGGGAGAGAGAGAAATGGGGAGAAAAATAGGATGGAGGGAAATACACAGTAATCATAACTGAAAAAATGTATAGCAAGTTTCTCTGATAAAGACCTCATTTTTTTCAAATATATAGTGAACTGAATCAAATTTAGAAGAATACAAATCATTCTCCAATTAATAAATGGTCAAAGGACCTGAACAGTTTTCAGATAAAGAAATCAAAGCTACATGTAGTCCTATGAAGAAATGTTCCAAATCAGTATTGATTAGAAAAATGAAAATTAAGCAACTCTGAGGTACCACTTTACACCTATCAGACTGGCTAATAAGACAGAAAAAGAAACTGCAAATGTCGGAAAAAATGTGGAAAAAATTGGGAAACTAAAGCACTTTTGGAGTTGTGAACTGAGTAATTTGGAACTATGCTCAAAAGGCTATACAACCATGCATATTCTTTGACCCAGCGATACTACTACTAGGTCTATATAATAAAGAGATTTTTTAAAAAGGAAAAAGACCTTTATGTTCAAAAGCACTTATAACAGCTTTTTTGTAGTGGCAAAGAATTGGAAGATAGGGGAGTGCATATCAATTGGGGAATAGCTTAACAAGTTGTGGTATATGATTGTGATGGAATACTATTGTGTTATAAGAAATGATAAGCAGGAAATAAGCAGTCTGAAAAGACTTGCATGAATTGATGTAAAGTGAAATGAGTAGAACCAGAAGAAGTGTACATGATAACAGCAATATTGTATGATGCTCAACCGTGAATGACTTCACTACTCTAAGAAAGACAATGATCCAAGACAATTCCAAAGGACTTGTGATGAAAAAACACCATCTACTCCAGAGAAAGAACTGATGGAATCTGAATGCAAATCAAAGCATATTTATTATTTACTTTATTTTTCTTGGGGGTTTTGTGTCTGTGTTTTCTTTCACAATATGGCTAATATGGAAAGGTTTTGCATGACTGCACATGTATAATCTATATCAGATTGCTTGCCTTCTCAGTTGGTGGAGAGGGCATCAAGGGAAGGAGGGAATTTAAAACTCAAATTTTTTAAATGAATGTTAAACATTGTTTTACATGTAATTAGAAAAATAAAATATTAACAACAACATTTAAAATTTTTCCTGTTTCTAAAGTATATTCTATAGCAAAACACTCAAGTAACAAATCCATCTTTGGTGTGAGAGAGCTGTCAATGGGCTTCTTAAATCCCACTAGGAAAAAAAAGTAACATTCAAATGATGTTCAATGAATGTTTGCTGACAGTCTAATTCTGTGTTAGTCTTGTGTAATTTGTAGCAGGCCACCCTACCAACTATTCCCAAGTGTCAAAACCAGGGGATCCATTTTTAGAACTTGGGATTCCAATAAAAATGGGTTCAAGATATCAGAAAAGGAAGATTCTAAAGAAATTAAATCTGAAAGTCATAGGAAAGGCTAACTCCACTAAATGAAAATTGAAAGTCCTAACCCATCAGTAAAGCATAGTACTACCCACAGATTCTAACCTGTTTCAGGTCCTGGATAGAAAACAGCCTCTAACATTACAGAATTAAATGTAACAGGATCAGACTTTTAAAAGTCAGCAGGTTCTACTTTGTGGCATAAATAACCAAAAAGGCATAAGACTGCCTCCAAATAAAAGATACTTATTTCTTTGAAAACAAGGGTTCATAACCTTTTTGTGTCATGGACTCCCTTGGCCGTTTTATAAAGCCAATGGGTCCTTTTCAGAATAATGCTTCTAAATTAATAAAATAGGACTACAAAGAAAACCAATTATACTGAAATATATGTGGGTTATATGAAAATGACTCACCCAAGTTCATGAACTCTTTGTGGGCAGAGAGAGAGAGAGAGAGAGAGGTAGGGAATCATAGGCCCAGAATGATCCTCCAGAACTATCAATAGTGCTGACATCTGGCCTAGGGATTTTTCACCTGCCTTGAAGACAAAAGTTTACCCTGTTTCCTTAGCCTGCCTGAACCATCTCAGAATTGATTTGAGTTTGCCTTGCTTTAATACATGTCCAGTTGAAACCCTGATCTGGTGACCCAGTACTACCATAGTACAGGCTATACAATACTCTCATGCCACTGTGCTGCTGTATGTGTTTGTGTATATCATACATATACAGACATATACATACACAAAATACATATATATGTGTGTATGTGTGTGTGTGTGTGTGTGTATGTTTTTATCATCCAAGAAGGCTAGAATTATTGGTATTCACAGGTGTACTGTATATATTTCAATGCTTCTAAGATATATGATTGCATCAATCAAAGTACTCCCTCTCCCTCTATAGCTTGGATCATCTTCATGGGTGGCTGTAGGGGAAAAAAGTCAAGACCAGTAACCAACCTTCCAATAAACATTTCCGTCATTAACCTGATTCCCAGATAAAAGACATACGCAAAACCTTTCCAGCTTGGTCAGTCTTGACAAAACTGGGACTTTACTGGCATATACTTTAAGGACCCAAGTCACACTTCCATCCCATGATGATCCATTGCAAGAGGACTTTGTAAAGGATGTAATGAACAAGTCATCCAAGCCAGGACAAAGTGCATACCAAAGTACTGAAAGAACTAGCAGATGTGATTAATAAGCTGCTATAATAATTTCTGAAAATCTGTGGAGAATAGGAGAGGTATCACAGGACTCAGGATGGGAAAATAACCCCGTTTTCACAAAAGGGAAACAAGTAGAGGTACAGTAGAAACTGTAAGCTGGTGAGCTTAAATTTGCTTCCTGAAAAAATTTTAGAATAAATTATTAGAGGGATAGTTTGTGAATATTTGGAAAAAATGAGCGTTGATCAACCAAAAAAAAATGACTTCATTAAAAAAGATGATGCCAAATTAATCTAACTTCCTTCTTTAACAATATACACACATATGTGTTGTGTGTATATTGTATATATATATATATATATATATATATATATATATATATATATATATATATGTATAAGTATGATACACACACACAAAGAATGACCTAGATATGGTAGACCTCAATGCCGGCAATGTATATGACAAACTTTTTCATGTTATTATTGTGCGTTAAATGATACTATACTTTGGTTGATTCAGGCTAGTAGAATGACCAAACTCAAAGAGTAGTGATTAATGGGTCAATGTCAACCTTTGGGATATCTCTGGTGGACTGTCAGTGGGAATTTGTCCTTAGTCCATGCTATTCTAAATTTTAATCATTGTCTTTGTATACCCACTCTAGTACAGTGTCAAACACATAGTAAGTTAATAATAAATGCTTGTTGACTGGTTGATTGATTGAATGAAGGCATAGATAATATGCTTATCATTTTTCCTAATAATCCAAACTTGGGAGAGGCAGTCAACACACTGAATTATAGAGACAATAATAATAATAGCTAACATTCATAACTTTAAAACCAAGATTCAAAAATACCTTCACAGACTAAAAAATGGGCTAAATCTAATTAGATGAAATTTAATAGTGATACAAGTAAAACACTATTTGTTGTTGTTGAGTCATTTCAGTCATGTCCAACTCTTTGTGACCCCGTTTGAGGTCTTCTTGGGAAAGATATTGGAGTTGTTTGCCATTTCCTTCTCTATCTTATTTTACAAATGAGGAAACTGAGGCGAACAGGGTGAAATGATTTGCCCAGGTATGAGCAGAAAAACAGAATGGAGACAGCACAGCTAGATAATTTCAATAGAAAAGGTTGAGAGATTTTTAGCAGACTGCAAGCTCAAAATGAGTCAACAGCGTGATAGGGTAGCCAAAATGTTAGTGTGATTAAGAAAAGCACTGGATCTTGAATGAAGAATGTGATAGTCCCATTATACACTGCTGTGGTCAGAACACATTTAAGTATTTTGTTCAGTTCTGGGTACATTTTAGGAAAGAATTTAATCCATCAAAATACATCCAAATGAAGGCATCCATGACAGTGAGGCAAAGGTAGACCATGGCATATGAAGATGAGTTGGAAAACCTGGGGATATTAGGAAAGGAAACTTGGGGCAACGTGAGAACAGGATAACTGTTTAGATAATGTTGAAATGTAGGACTTGATGTCTGTTTGGCCCCAGAAAGAAGAACTAGGAGAATTGTTTGAAGCTGCAGGGAGGCAGATTTACGCTTGATGTAAGGAAATAAAATTCCTAACAATTACAAATGGGTTCAAATCCCACTTCTGAAACTTACCAGCTACATGGCCATGGGCCATGGTTTGAGAGCCATGAGGCTCTCTAAGCCTTAGTTTCTTCATCTGTGAGGATCAAATGAAATAATGTATGCAAAGCACTTTGAAAATTTTAAAGTTTTGACACATATTGTCAGTTATTATCATGATAATCATCATCCCCATAGCTTTCCAAAAGTTGGATAGTCTGCTTAGGAGGAAATGGGTGTTGTTCCAATCACTACATGTCTCCTAACATAGGGTAGATAAGTACTTGCTGGGAATGTTGTAGAGTAAATGCCTATTCCACCAGTACTAGATTATCTCTGGGATCTTTTCCAACTCTAAGATCCTGTGATTAAGTTTCCAACAAATGTTCAGAGCCACACATAGCCACTGGGGATAGGCTAAGCAATGATTTTCTAAGTTATAAGGGATATTTTTGAGAAAATAAAAACAATTCCTCCAATTGATTTTACAAGGTTGCTTAGCAATCTGTGGCTTTTAATACATCTCAGTGAAGAATTCACTTGGTGTGGGATCATCAAAACACTCACAAAGAACTTCTCTTTGGTCTCTAAAAGATCAAAATCTGATTCCTGGATCACTGTCAAGGAATAGAAAGTCAGGCCACTACAAAAGAAAACCACTGCTCTGAAACCAAATTAACAAGAAGAAAGAACAACCCAATCTGCATAACTGATTCAGGGAGGAAATCAATAAAAATATCACTATAAATAACATGGTCTACTTCTCTCAGCATTGGTGAAAGCATCTGCTGTTTACTGGAGCAGTGTGAAAGAAAACAAAATAAAAAAACATATATACACATTTACTTAGAGACTTTTTAAAAACAGAGGACCACTGAATAGTTCAAACCTATAAACACATCTTACATGTAGGAATTATACACACAGTTGTTACAAACACAAATTTTGCTCCCTTAAGAATAAGAGAGCCAACCGGGACCCAGGAAAGATACATTTAAAGGATGAAAAATTTTGGGTGAAGAAGCCAAACTGGACTGCTCACTTCTCATGGAATATTTAGAGGACAATCGTGAAGTGACAGGGGAGGGGGTCACAAAAGGAACAGGGAAAACAATTGCCCAGCAAATGCACAAGTATCCACAGTTTTATGGCAACCTGCAGAAATGAATTTCTCCCACTTTGCTGGAGGAGCTGTTTTCTTCCCTATTCTACATAGTCCATACTGACTACTACAAGCTTCCTCGCAGCTTTTTTTTTCCATTCCTAATGCCTGTCCTTAATCCATCTATCTAAAAAGAAAGCCAGTTTCTGACAGTTAACATTTGAAAGGCATCTCCGCCGCCTGGGTATTCTATTATTTATAGAACACTGTGTACACACAATCCCTTTGGGAGCAGAGAGAAGGCATGGGAAGAAACCAGTCAGTACTCATATTTTCATAAAAGTGACAGCAATAATTAAATAACAAATGAAGGAATGTGATGTATCTGTAGCTTCTTCATTACTCCTTGACAAATTAAGGCAGCCCATTTCCTTTCACTCTTTCCTCATTGTGAGAAAGGGGTCTGCATCCTTCTTGAAGTCAGTTCCATGTGCTCCTCAAATCAAGAAGTCCATCCCTAGAAAGCACTTCTGTTACCATCCTTTCATGTGATATGGTCCTTTCTCCTTAAAGGTATAATGTGGCTATTTAAATTGTTGTCTTCAAAACAGCAGCACTGATCTTTGGTTGCATTTTCTTCCTTTTACCACAAATAAAAGAACTGAGATAGCCTTCTGTGAAATCCATTAGTAGGAGACCTTTGGTGTGAAGCTTACAACATAAGCCTTCTACCAACTCAGAGACAAGTGAATCAAACTTTATCATAGCTATTTGTGAGATGAATGGTTAGCTAGGAAAAAATGGATAAACTTAGTTCTCACTGGCCCAGATTTACTTTCATTTTTCTATATTCAGCAGCTTCCATACTGTCAATTCCTCTAGAAATTTCCATTTTGTCCCTTGTAGAGTTAGAAATCTGATGAAATCCAGTGTCTTTGCATCTTTAAAAATTCATAAGTTTCATTACATGAACTCTAAAATGACAGCTTTTATCAAGACTTTTCAAGTCCAGAAAGATTTCCTCTGGAAAGGAGCTATTTAGGCTGAAGCAGCCATAAACCAATGGTTCCTGACGCTTGACTTCTGCTGGGTTTTTTTTTTTTTCAAAAAAAAAAAAGTAAACAAGGAAAGTCAAAAGAGGAGAATGCAGGCTACACCAAAACATCATTCCGTTTACTGCACCACACCACCAGGCTCGCCATCCCCACTGTCAACAGGACAGGAATCAGAATCAGGGGAATGAGAATTTCATCTGGTGGGTCTTCCCAATGCACTTTGTCCGATGTACAGTTTGAAAAGAACTGTTTGTGAATTCCTGTGATGAAGCCCTCTGTTAGGGGGTTAGGCCAAAAGCACCCCACGATGTTGGTTTCAAATTCTGTGCAAGAGGTAAAGTTGTCATAGTACCTAAAGAAGGAAGAAGAGGGAAACTAGAATTAAGATATGACAAGAGCACCCCACTGTTAGGAGTTTCCAAGCCCTGATAAAATATAACCTAAGATTTCATTTTTAAAGGATATAAATGTGAGTTCTAGCATTTTTTGTGCACATATACAACCAGTCAAGTACAGTCTTGGAAAGATTTGACTTAACAGCAGTACACACGAAAAAACTTTGGGATTTTATGATTCAATACTGAATCATATTATTTTAGAGTTGGAAGAAACTCCGAAGCCCACCCATTTCACTCATACCTGAAAAGGAATTGCTCCTACAAAATACCTGACAAGTGGTCATCTATCCTTTGCTTAAAGACCTCCAGCAAATAGGAACCCAGAGACAACTAATTCCACTTTTGGATCATTTGTTTTGATAAAAAGTTTTTCCGTACCTTAAAGCCTAAATTTGCCCTCTGGGATCAAACAGACAAGTGTATTTCCCCTCCCTCCCTCATGAAGTCATTTAAATATTTAAATACAACTCTCTTGTCCCTTCAGTCTTCTCTTCTCTAGGCTAAACATTCCCAATTCCTTCAGCCAATCCTTATGTGGCATGTATTAGGTACTCGTTACCAGTGGTCCCCAATCTTCTTGAATAATTATAATGCTTTCATTTTTTTTGGAGAGGTCGTTTTTCCACCTCAGTCTCCATGAAGTGTTTCACTCTGTTATCTTCATATGACTTTTAGTAGCTACATAACTATTTCTTGGAAGGCACTTCTCCCTCAACTTTTATGCATAAAGCACAGGGAGGTTGCCCAGTAAGTACCATCCAAAGAAGCTTATAACAAGTGAGATTATCACACATAACCAAGTTGCTGTTTCTCATCAACCAGCAATTCTAGCTCTCTCCCAGTCACATGAGTTTCCTGTTCATTGTAGAAATATTTAAACTATGCTTCCTTCTGTAATATGATTTGGCAGGAGATTAATTTAACTAATGAAAAATTAGAGAACTCTTCTCAGCTGTATATCTTCTGTATCCATATTAACCAAACCTTAAAAACACTTAAAGTGTGAATAATTCATAACTTGTTTGTTTCAGATCACACACACAAAGTAGAGACAGAAGCAATTCCTGAAAAATATGAAGTTAATAAAAGAATATGGCGAGAAAAATTCACTTCTTTTTCCAGCTTAGATATCTATTCACAACATAATCTGAAATTTGATATTAAGTATCTCTAGGATTCTGGCCGAAGTTTAAATCATATTAGATCATATCTTTCACTTCCTTATAATAATTCATGCACTGTGGCATTTACCAAGTTCAAGTACATAAAATATTAATGATTTGAAACAATTTGAAAACAATTGACCATCTCATCAACTATAATTGCTGACACAATCAACTTGGGAACATCTCATTTCAAATTCTTGCATCCTATTATTTAAAGAAAAAGCTGTCTTTTGAAGGTCATATTATGGTCATCTGGACAAGTATTTGGAAACCATGTATTTCCATATTACCCACCAAAATCCTCTTCTCAAGTCTCTTTTTCTCAAATAATTAGTAGCAGAGCAGTTTCTATTAAGAACTACGCTGAAGAGTCTGAGTATAGGCCCAAAAATGGACTTATACCTATACTCAAGAACCAGCAGAGCTAAGTTCAAAGAGGGTCCTCACCAGGAGACCTGATAACAGGTAATGAATTGTTTTAGCCCACAACAATTCATAAAGCTATTTATTAAGGAATGGAGAGAGATAAGGAGAAAATGTTGTGATCAGCATTGGAAGAAGGAATATTCATGCTGATAAAATCAAGCACCTTTTGTTTTTAGATAGCACTATTATTAAAACTAGCACTATCACATAACCATGGTCATTTAATGCTTTAATCCTACAAAATGGAATCCTTCCTATTTTAATCTCACCAATACATATTTATCGCTTATCTATTTCACACAAGTAATACTGATCTGAGCCCTATAAGTAAAATCAAGGGCCCTGCTCTTCTTGAGTTTATATTCTAGTTAGCAAAGGAACAATTCAAATGAACAAACATTTAATAAATGCCTATCTGTGCAGGCTACTGAACTAACTGCTGGGCATACAAAGATGAAAACTAGTATGGTTCGTGATCTCAAGAAACTCAATCTACTCAGGGAATGGGGAGTGGGAGAAAGAGGCTATAACATACACAGATAAGTATAATACAAGGCAGAGACAGATCAAAGTGATAACAAGGTGATTTGTGTGAATTTGAAGAAGAGATCATTTTCCCCAAAGGAAATTAGAGAAGACTTCATGGTAGAGGCAACACCTAAGCTTAAAAGAAAAAAAGGACTTCAACAAGCACAACAGATTGGAGTTTACTTGCTATTAACCATTTTTGTTCTGTCCTTTCCAATCCAAAGGAAATTCTCATCGGCAGAGAAAAATATAAGCAAAGTAAGGATTGATGAGTTCTGCCTTCTGTATCACTCATTATCACTATCCTATCCACTCTAAGCAATAGTCACATCTCTTTTCTAATCCTTTTCTTCTCCCAAGACAGTTTTTCCTGTCTTCTCCAATTACACGACAAGTCAATTTTAGCATTTATTCTTACAAGATTTTGAGTTTAAAATTTTTTCTCCTTCCCTCTCCTCCCCTCTTCCTAAAATGGTAGGCAATTTTATATAGGTTGTACATGTGCTATCATGTAAAACATATTTCCATATTAGTCACAGTTGTGAAAGAAGAAACAGATCAAAAGAAAAAAACATGAAAAAGAATCAAATAAAAAAAGTATGCTTCGATCTGCATTCAGTCTATCTGGATGGCATTTTCCTTCTTGAGTCCCTTGTACTTGTCTTGGATCACTGTGTTGCTGTGAGGAGCTGAGTCATTCGTAGCTGGTCATCATACAGTTTTGCTGATATTATGCACAGTGTTTTCCTGATTCTGCTCATTTCATTTTGCATCATTTTGTACAAGTCTTTCCAGGTCTTTCTGAAATCTGCCTGTTCATTATTTCTTATTACACAATAGTATTCCATTGTAGTCATATACCACAGTTTGTTCAGCCATTCCCCAATTGATGGGTATCCCTTTAATTTCCAATATTTTGCCACCACAAAAGGGCTGCTATAAATATTTTTGTACATGTAGGTACTTTTCCCTTTTTTAGGATCTCTTTGGGAGATAGACCTAGTAATGGTATTGCTGGATCAAAGCTTGGTTGTTTTTTGACATAGCTCCAAATTGCTCTCGAGAATGGTTGGATCAATTCACAACTCCAGCAATTAGTGTCTCAATTTTCCTATAACCTCTCCAACATTTATCATTTTCCTTTTTTGTCATATAAGTCAATCTGATAGGTGTGAGGTGGTACCTCATAGTTGTTTCAATTTGCATTGCTCTAATCAAAAGTGATTTAGAACACTTCTTCATATGCCCATAGATCTGATTTCTTCATCTGAGAACTGCCTGTTCATATCCTTTGACCATTTATCAATTAGGGAATGATTTGTAGTCTTGTAAATTTGACTCAGTTCTGTATATATTTGAGAAATGAGACCTTTATCAGAGACACTTGCTGTAAAGATTGTTTCCCAGCTTTCTGCTTTAGTTGTAATCTTGGCTTCCTTGGGTTTGCTTGTGCAAAAACCTTTTAATTTAATATAATCAAAATTATATATTTTACATTTTATAATGCTTTCTATCTCTTGTTTGGTCATAAATTTTTCTCTTCTCTGTAGATCTGACAGGTAGACTATTTTTTGCTATTCTCATTTGCTTATGGTGTTACTCTTTATATCTAAATCACGTACCCATTTTGACCTTATCTTGGCATATGATGTGAAATGTAGGTCTATACCTAGTTTGTTCCCTATTGTTTTCCAATTTTCCCAGAAGTTTTTGTCAAATGGTGAGTTCTTATCCCAAAGCCTGGGGTCTTTCAGTTTATCAAACACTAGGTTACTATGTATTTACTACTGTGTCTTGTGTATCTGATCTATTCCATTGATCTACCACTCTATTTCTTACCAGATAGTTTTGATGATTACTGCTTTATAACATAGTTTGAGATCTGGTATTGCTAGGCTACCTTCCTTTGTATTTTTTTTTTCATTACGGTAATTTCCTTGATATTCTTGATCTTTTGTTCTTCCAGATGAATTTTGTTTTTATCTTTTCAAGCTCTATAAAATAATTTTTGGGTAGTTTTGGTATGACACTGAATAAGTTAATTAATTTAGGTAGAATTGTCATTTTATCTTATTGGATCAGCCTATGCATGAGCAATTGATATTTTTTCAGCTGTTTAGATCTGAATTTATTTGTTTGAAAAGTACTTTGTAATTGTGTTTATATAGTTCCTGGGTTTGTCTTGGCAGGTAGACTCCCAAGTATTTTATGATGTTTACAGTTATTTTAAATGGAATTTCTCTTTCTTTCTCCTGCTGCTACAATTTGTTGGTCATATAAAGAAATGCTAATGAATAATGTGGATTTATCTCATATCTTGCAACTTTGCTAAAGTTGTTAATTATTTCAAGTAATTTTTTAGTTGTGTCCCTAGGGCTCTCTAAGTATACCAACATATCATCTACAAAGAGTGATAGTAATGTTTCCTCATTGCCTCTTGTAATTCCTTCTATTTCTTTTTCTTTTCTTATTGCTTTGGCTAATATTTCTAGTGTTACATCTAGTAATGGTGGTGATAATGGGCATCCTTACTTTATCCCTGATTGTACTGGAAAGGCTTCTAGCTTATCCCCATTGCAGATAATGCTTGCTGATGGTTTTAGATAGCTACTGCTTATCATTTTAAGGAATGCCCCTTTTATTCCTATGCTCTCTAGCATTTTTAATAGGAATGGATGCTGTATTTTGTTAAAAGCTGTTTAAGTATCCATTGAGGCAATCATGTGATTTCTGTCAGTTTTGTTACTGATATGATCAATTGTGTTGCTAGTTTTCCTAAAATTGAACCAACCCTACATTCCTGGTATAAATCCCAGCTGGTCATAGTGTATAATCCTTGTAATATGTTGCTATAGTCACTTTGCTAGTATTTTGTTCAGAATTTTTGCATCCAATATTCATTGGGGAAATTGGTCTATAATTTTCTTTTTCTGTTTTAGCTCTTCCTAGTTTATCTATCAGAACCATATTTGTGTCATAAAAGGAGTTTGGTAGGATTCTTTCACCTTATTTTTCCAAATAGTTTACATAGTATTGGAATTAATTGTTCTTTAAATGTTTGGTAGAATTCAATTGTGAACCCATCTGGCCCTGGGGATTTTTTTAGGGAGTTAATTAACGGTTTGTTCAATTTCTTTTTCTAAGATGGGGTTATTTAGGCATTCTATTTCCTGATCTGTTAATCTAGGTAACTTGTATTTTTGTAAATATTCATTGATTTCACTCAGATTGTCAGATTTATTGGCATATAATTGGGCAAAATATCTCCTAATTATTGCTTTAATTTCCTCTTTAGGTGTGGTAATTTCATCCTTTTCATTTTTGATACTGGATATTTGGTTTTCTTCTTTCTTTTTTAATCAAATTAACCAATGGCTTATCTACCTTATTGTTTTTTTTTCCTAAAACTAGCTCCTAGTTTTATTTATTAATTCAATATTTTTTTATTTCAATTTTACTTATCTCACTTTGGGTTTTTAGAATTTCCAATTTGGTGCTCAATTGGAGATTTTTAATGTGTTCTTTTTCTAGTTTTTTAGTTGTGCACACAATTCATTTATCTGCTCTGTCTCTATTTTGTTGATGTAAGAATTTAAAGAAATTTCCCTCTAAGTACTGCTTTGGATGCATCCCATAGATTTTGGGATGTTGTCTCATTGTTGTTATTCTCTTTAAGGAAATTATTGATTTTTTCTATGATTTGTTCTTTGATCCACCTATTCTTTAGGATTAGGTTATTTAATTTCCAATTAATTTTTAATCTATCTTTCCACTGCCTTTTGCTGAATATCATTTTTATTGCATTATGATCCAAAAAGAATACATTTAATATTCCTGCCTTTCTACATTTGATTTGTGGGGTTTTATACCATAATACACAGTCAGTTTTTCTGTAGGTGCCATGTGCTGATGAGAAAAAGGTATATTCCTTTCTGTTCCTATTCAGTTTTCTCCAAAGGTCTGCCATCTCTAACTTTTCTAAGATTCTATTTACCTCCATAGTTTTTTCTTGTTTATTGTTTGTTGGACTTATCAAGTTCTGGGAGGGGACAGTTGAGGTCCCCCATGAGTATAGTTTTGTTTTCTATTTCTTCCTGTAACTCACTTGACTTCTCCTTTAAGAATTTGGATGCTATACCTCTTGGTGCATACATGTTTAGTATTGATATTACATATATTTTCTATGGTACCTTTTAGCAATATGTGGTTTCCTTCCTTATCCAATTACATAGACAGAGAGTACGGGTATGAGGTGAATTGGAGAGAATGACACAAAAAAAATAATTAAGGGATGAGAAAGAGAAGTATACTGGGTGGAGAAGGAAGGGAGGGGTAGAATGGGGTAAATTATTTCACATGAAAAGGTGCAGAAAACCTATTACAGTGGAAGGGAAGATGGGAGGATGGGAGATTGGCATCGCTTCCACCTTACTTTCATCAGTATTGGCTCAAAGAGGGAATAATATACTCAATCAGTTAAATACAGAAATCTATCTTACCTGACAGGAAAGTAGGTGGGGTAGGGGGGAGATTGACAGAAGAAAGGGCAGACCAGGGGAGGCAGCAGACAGAGGCAAAACACTGTCGAGGAGGAAAAGGGTGAAAGGAGAGAGGATGAAGAGGAGGAAAAATAGGGTGGAGGGAAATACATAGTAATCATAACTGTGAATGTGAATGAGAAGAACTTTCCCATAAAATGGAATCAGCAGAGTGGATCAAAAGCCAGAATCCTACAACATGTTATTTACAAGAAACACATCTGAAGCCGAGAGACACACACGAAGTAAAGGTAAGGGGCTGGAACAGAATCTATTATGCTCCAGCTGAAGTAAAACAAAAACAAAAACAAAATCAGGAGCAGACAAAGCAAAAGCAAAAACAGACCTAATTTATGGTGTTTTGGAGATGAATATGGGAGAGTTATGGTAATTTACTGCTTACTCTGCCATCTTGGCTCCCAAAAGTCTAGTCCCAAGACAACTTCTTTTAAGTTATTCTTAGCACCTTAGTTCACTCTGAGCTTTAGCACTCTTGATGATATCCTTGGAATAATTTGTCATGCTTTTGTATTAATCTTGTTATCTGCCCTTTTTCCATCTCCTATGCATATTTTTTACTCTAAGTTGTTTGGTGAATTCCTTAAGTATCCTCAAGGTCTTCAGACAACTGCCATTTTCCTCATCTAAATTGTTTCTTTTTTGTTTTGTCAGAATTTATTTTGAATTTTAAGAATTTTATTCTTAAGAGCTTCCTATTTTTCCTGGACTTATTTCCTCTGAAGAATTTTAGTCTATGTGTTCTCATCAAACCTTCTTCTGAACCCTTAGAGATTTGCTGTCCTCAGAATACAGAGAGCATGTCAGACTATGCCCAGATTTCCTTTCCTCTGTCACAAACTGTAGGAGAGAGTGGCCTCTGCTCCTCTGTAAGGTTCTCATCATTTTTGTGCCAGCAACCAGTACCTTCCCGTTAGTGAGAATCAGGTTCAGAATAGAACTTCCCCTTGACATTTCCACATTTTGAAGGATGACAGTATCATTATGATAAATCTTACGGCCAAGAAATTATCGGTTTCTCTGCTATTGTCAGAGAGTGAGTGTGTACTCCAGCAGATGTCTAAATAATTAAGGATCTCTATGCCTTCTTTATCACAACTGTGTCCCAGACTTATGCTCTGTTTCCCAAACTCTTGACCTATCTCTTCTTTCTCACTAGGTGACTTATAATATGCTGTAATGACAAAAATTGTTTGTTTCTCTACCACTGATTTTCACTCACCTGGTATGCCTTACTATGCTTTTCCTCTGCATTTCATGGATTTCTTCACATAAGTCTATCATCTTAATATATAATACTACTCTCATCATTCCCCCAAATCCCTTTTAGCTATCCCATCTCTTATGAATAAGGCACATCCATCTGGAGTCATATTCTAGTCATGAGACTCATCCTACCAAGTTTCAATGATTCCCATAAGGTCAAATTTATTTCCATGCATCAGGACCTCTAATTTATCTTGCTTGTAGCTTATACTTTTCACATTCTACTGCTCCTTTCTTAAATTTTGTCTCCTGTGAATGGCTTACCTTCTTTATTACTATCTATCTTCCTACACTATAGTTACTAGCTACAATAAGTAACTTGGTAGATGGATACAAATAGGTAGTTTTCTCCCTCTCCCTTTTCAGTTTAAAATTCTTTTTATTAGAGCTGCAAGACACCAGGTGAATATATTTTTTCCACTTAATAGTAGTTTATTTTTTCCAATCACATGTAAACTTTTATAAAATTCACTTTTATAAAATTTTGAGTTCCATACTTTTTTCTTCTTCTCTCTTTCTCCTTCCCACTCCCAGACAGCAAGCAATCTGATACAGGCTATACATGTACAATCATATTAAACATATAGGTGAATATATTCTCCATCCCTGTATACTCCATCCCTGGCCAGTGGCCAGTTATCCCCACATCTAAAGCTATAATTCAGAAATCTAAAACCCACTCTCAGACCCCATCACTTTAAGTGTATTCATTTCCCCAAAGCATCCTTCTCTTATACATTACATGCTTTCAATGGGTTTCATGGATGAAAACACCACCTGTAACCCCCTCTGGTCTTCATTTCTTGCCCAAGACCTTGTAATCTTTGGCAATCCTCTAAATGTTCCTTCTGGCAGTATCATCTATGTTTGCAGCAATCATCAAAAGCAACTAATAGTTATCCATTTTGACAAAGTCTTAGGAGCTTCTATGTTATGTCTCAGATAATTATCCTAGGAAGCCAAAACACCTCCCAGTTGTTATCAAATCAAGAAACAGCTGCCTCCATACCACTGATCAGGAGTCACCAACCATCACTATTTCCTATCACTAAAGGCCTTCCCATTACCTTTATTGTATTATCACTCACCTGACAGTATCCGTAGCGCTACTTTGGCACCCCTTTGAAGTGAAGCAATCATTTCCTTCCTAAGAGTTCAAACCCTTTCTGTTTTGGAAAAGTCTCAAATTTGTTTTTAGCTTCAAGGGTTCAGTAGTTCTTTTCTCCTTCTTCTTCTTCCTGACTCTCCTACTCTCCAAGCTCACATTTCTCTTTTACCTCTTCAGCCAGATTTGCCACTTGGATCCAAAGAAAGTGCTAACTCAATGACTCAGTGACTTCATCCCTTTCCCCCTTTGACAAGTAGAGCAGACTGGGCTTTTGCAGGAGAGGCTTCTGTAACAAAGGCATACTTATAAATACATCAAGGTAAGGGGGTCTTATGCTGTGGAAGTACTCTGGATATATAGAACAGCTTTAGCAATCTCTCCTTCAGTTCAGTATGAGAGGCAGTGTGGCATAGTGGACCTCAAAGCCACAAAGACTTGGGTTTAAGTCCCACAACTAACGTACTAGCTGTGGGAGCCTTAGCAGGTCGCTTAACTTCTCCATACCCTAGGAAGCCCTCTCAGACATTGCTTCCCAAAAATAGTGTCAATCTGTACTGATAGAGATAATTTCATCATCAGAATTCCCTATACAAATGAAATCACAAGCCTAGTCCAAAACAAAAATGTACATTAAAGAAATGTTGTAATGAATGTGTAAGGAAATCAGAGAGGCTTGTGCTGGCCTATAAAAGTCATAAATATCATTACCAGCAGAAATACATAATAAAGTCAATTATGAAGAATCAAAAGGAAAGTATAGCCCTTTTAGGTTTTGCCTAGCCCTTTTGTTCCTGTCCTCAGGCTCATTTGCTTACTGACCAAGGAGCATTACAGTAGCTAAGCTACATCACCACACAGATCTAGGTGGAAACTCCAAAGTAGGTTTTGGAAATTCAGACTGACAATCAAGAACTTGAAGGACTTAAAGGGAATTTTATCAGTCCAGTTCAGATAACTGGCTAGAGCAAAGGACCTAGGAACCGGGAGAAAGGTAGTCAATAGAATTGGCAATCTAAACAAAAAGCTTCTGTTGGGTTTTTCTGGCTATGATGGCTTATGGTCCTGGGGTAGGCACTAAAATATTTCTAGCCAACTTTTGACTAACTTGCCTAAGAAAGTCTTACTAGTCACTGTACCCCAAGTAAATGGTAGCAGAGAATAGAATATGGCCCAAAAGAAGCTAAATAAAATAGCTAAAAAAAAATGAAACAACTGGTTAAAAAAAAAGCTGAGCCACTGTTAATACTAGCTAGGGGGCAGCTAGGGGATATCGTGGAAAAAGGAATGGACTTGGCTTCCAGAAAACCCAAATTCAAATTCTGCCTCAGATACCTATGAGCCTTGCAACCTGGGATAAGTCACTTGACTTCTCTCTGCTTCAGTTTCTGCATTTGTAAAACAGACTTTACAATAGCACCTGACTCACAGTGCTTTTGTAAAGATCAAAATAGATAATAAAGTACTTTGCATTCTTACAAACTTTAAGGCACTACATAAATGTTAACTATCATTGTTGTTTATGTTTGTTGTTGTTACCAGTGGAGACATCCAGGGGAGGGTGGAACTACAATGTGATGAAATGATGATGTGCAGAAAGCATGAACATGCCGGGAAGTAAGGACAAAATGTCCAATAGAAACAACACAACTCCCAGCTGCCTTCAGATGGGCAGTGTCCAGCAGAGAACAGAATGATACCATGATCAGAAGTCATTGGTGACTTCATGGCATTAGAAGTGTGAGTTGTCCCAAGCATTCATGCATGACCTGATACATGTGGCCTCCACTGAATGCCCTGGCTGGACATGTTCCCCATGTAAATGCTCTCCATTAATATGCCCTATATGCATTCTTCAAACATATGCCTTCCAAGTATGTGTTCTGGTCACACATCTATATGTATATGCCCTCTCCGCTAGTATAATGACAGCTCAGAGAAGACTGTACCCAATGTATATATGGAGGAATTTTTTCTAGTCACTTAACTTGTTATTCTTTTTAAGTACCTTTTGCTTTTAACTAACATGCCCTTTGTCCTTATAAAAGTAAACAACTTGGTGGAAACATATGAGCTATGATTTTGAGAGGTTGCTCACCCATAGTGCTTCAAACATGTGGTTGCTTTCTGGACATCCACATGTGTTGGGGGAGAGGGGCAGGGTGGAGATTGCACAGATACTACAGATGACATCACATCACTCTTAGAGAAGGACAAATGTCTCCTCATTATTTCTCTTCCATGTATGAGATCAATGGCCCGAAACCTCCTTAGTCCCACTTCCAAGCCCTGGGAGAATAAGGCCAGATGATTTTCATCTTCTTTGCTGATCCCTGATAGTGGCCACAGTGTCCCAAGTGTTTTCCAGAATACGTCAATGAGCACAGCCCTAGCCCCCAGAGATGTTTATACTAAACACAGCTGAGGGAAAAGAGGGATGAGAAAAAAAGAAGAGAGTTGCATTTTCTGTTACCTGGAGTGCCTCTCTGCTGCTCCCTCCCTCCTCATCTTAGAACCCTAACTTCCAACGAGGCAGTGAGTATAAACAGATGGGATTCTAATGGGGTGAGGTGAGGCAGGCCCAGTCATCAGTTGGACTCATTCCTTCCCTTCCATGTCTTGGCTAGGATAACTTGGTTTGGTTGTAGAAAAGAAGATCTCAATTATTTGCTACTCTGAAATTTTACTAGTGTCAAGTGCAAAGAAAGGATTTGGGATCCATTACTATTTCTAGAGAAACAGTCCAATCTCAGCTGTAATATTCCCAGTAGGCAGGGAAAATGTTTTGGCTAGAAAACTAATCTCTCATGTAGTTACTTAATTCTATTAAAGATCTCAATTTAGCACCCACAAAATATTGTTTTCCTTAAGGCTAGATAAAAAAGAGGGTCGTGTGTCTATTTTCTTAAATTGTCTAGCTTTTGCTGCTTTACTGTTGTTTCATTATTAGCCCAGATGATGATTTGGACCTCTTGGAGAAATGCACAACAATGCTTGAGGTAGAGGAAGGGAGGAAATTGAAAGAGAATACTGATGTTGCTTGGTTTTGCTAAATTTTCTTTTCCTCTTTTTTATACTTTATTATAAGAGACAGAGAGGTAGTGTGTCATAGTGGATAGAGAGTCAGCCTCAAAGCCAAGAATATCTGGGTTCAAGTCCTGCCTCTGATACATACTGTCCATGTGGTCCTAGATGTGTCATTTAAGCTCTCATTGCTTTAGCAAAATCTCTGACTAAATTATAGAGAAAGTGCTGACTGTATTGATCTAAGTTGTTGACTCACCTGGGGGTTCCCTATCCCAATGAAATCACAGGTCCAAGTTTCTATCCCTTTTATAAGAGATGACTCTATTTTTGTCTGCTTTTATAATTTTATTTTTTCTCCTCAAGGTCATATTGTTAGCTGTCATTTCTTGCTACTGACATTAAAATTATTTATAAAAGTTCTCCCCCTTTTTTGCTAATTCGCTACTTCCAATATATTGAAGACTGGAAATAGATAACTAAGTATGTTGGAATTAAATGTAAAGTAGAGCCCAAAAGCTCCAAGCAAGACTGAACAACTCTCCTTTAAGAAAAGTGTGTGAACATTGTGACATCAATTTTGGCTGTTTATAGACACACGTCAATAGGTGACGTTTTGATAAGAGAAATATTATTGTACAAATGTTTGAAACAAAAATTAAAGCAAAAACTTTTTCTGATCCAATTAACCAGAATATGCACCACTACCATCACCACCACTGCCACCGTGACCATCATGACTACCGCCACCACCACTACTACCACAAGACAGCATAGTATAGTGGGGAAAATACCAGACATCCAGTCAACAGAGACCTAGGTTTGAATCTCACTTTTGAAGCCTCTTCAAGCCAACTTCCTCACCTGCTGAATGGGGATAATAATAACTGGGTCTATCCCCCAGGCTTATAGTCATGATTAAATGAAATAATCTACTTAAAATGTTTTCTAAATCTTAAAGTACAATAAATGTTAGCCATTACTATTCCAGTTATTCATAAAGTTGCTTTAAAAAATAAAAAAACAGCATGACCATCACCATTCCGGAAAGAAAGGTCTTTAAAGTGCTGTTAACATGGACATTTAATGTTTAAAATTAAAAACATGTTTTAATATTGCTATAGCTGTTGTTAAAGCCTGAATACTATCAACTTTGCAGAGGTTCCCTGCCTCTCTACAGCAAGCCAATCATTAGCATGCTTAACATTAAATCAAAAGATGAGGGTTCAAATCCTGGATCTGACCCTGACTAGCTTAATGACAACAGAAATGCGGAAATCGAGAGAAAGGGCTGATTTGGGGGAAGTAAACAATGATTGTTACATGAAGCCCCAGATTACAGGGCTTCCTCAAAGAGATCCATGAATACTCAAGAGAGGTCAGTCAAACAGTATGTATAAGAAAAATTAATAAAAGATGCATTCTTGTTGAAAGTGTTGTAGAAATACAAACACACTAATACACCATTGATGAAGCTGTGAATTCATCCAACAATTTTATAAAATACCTTGAACTTCTTCTAAGAAAGTAACTAAAAGATTCATACTCTTTAATCAAGAAATCCCACTGCTAGGCATATAACCCAAGGAGGTCAGGGGTTTCTTTTCAAGTCCCATACAACCAAAATATTGACAGCCGCACTTTTTGTAGTAGCAAAGAACTGAAAGCAAAATCATTTCCATTGGTTGCAGAATGGAAAAATATATTTTGGTACTTGAACATAATAAAATATTACTGTACTGTAAGAAATTATTAATATGATGAACACAGAGAAACATGGGAAGCTTTATATGTATTGAAACAAGTAAAACAAGCAGAACCAAGAAAACAATATACTCAACAACAATGTAAATGGAAAAATAGACAACAAAAACAATCAATATCAAATTCTGCAAAATTATAATGACTAAGTTTGGCCCCAAGGAGGAGTTATGCACCTCCATATTCTGCAGAAGTGGTAGACTATGGATGAGAAACATTGCATTCAATGTCAAATTTTGTTGATGTTGTGTTTAATTGATTTTTTCCTCTTTTCTTTGTTATAAAGGATAGTTTTCTGAGTGGAGGAGGGAAAGAATAGAAAATATAATTGATGTAAAAACAAAAGATATCAATAAAAAGTTGGAAGGCCAGTCAATTGAGTTAATACATCAGTACGTTTAATTGGAACAGGCGCTATGGATGGACAATGAATCAATCCTAAATTAAAGAGAAGAAAGCAGAATTTGTTGCATTTAGGAAACTGTGCAATGTTTTTAACAATACGAAGCTGCTCCCTGTCACAAAGGTCCACATTAACACAAATGTCCTCCCATCAACACTGTAGGTTTGCAAGTTCTAGGACACCACGATCTCTGATGAATCAAAGTTGAAGTATTCCAAAGAGCAACAGAGATATGAATGGTAGTTAGCAACATATTTTTAAGAACAGTCCATGTACAAGAAGAGAAATGTATGATCAGAAAAAGGAGGTAGGCAGATAATGTGTAAATAGCAAGGGATAACAGATGGACAGCCAGACTACACTTGTACAAACACAATGTAAAAAAGACCCAGAGGAAAGTCTGCAGCACACTAGATACATATTCTATCAGGACCTTTGTGGACAAAAATTGCATAGGCTGAGAAAGGTCCTATTGAACACCAATGACGGGAATACCCATTTCCATGAGATCATATATCTACTGAAGGACTAACAAGACAGTGAAAACAACATGTATTATCTTTCCCTTTATCATCTCTCTCATATGGATGTTATAAGATCAAACCCACTAAGAGCAATCTTCTTCTTTTTAAGTACTCAGGCTTATCATGTAGTTAATCAGAGTTCTTAATTCTCACACCTTTCATAATTGTTCATTTTTACAATATCAATGCTGTAGTGTAAGTTCTTCTGGATCTACCCACTTCACTCTGTACCACTTCATACAAGTCCTCCCAGGTCTCTCTGAAATAGTCTTTTTCTTCATTTCTTACAGCATAATACTACTCTATTACATTCATATACTATTCAACCATTCCCCAATTGATGGGCATCCATTTAGTTTCCAATTCTTTGCCAACACAAAAAATGAACTGGTCTAAATATTTTTATATCTGTAGCACAATTTCCTCTTCCTTTGATCTATTTGAGATATAGGCCTAGCTGTGGTATCCTTTTGTCAAAGGGCATGCTCTGTTTTTAGTAACTTTGGAGACTTAATTCCAAATCTAAGCACATTCTTTTTCATCTTTATTTTCTGATAAGTTTTTCTGCTTGCAGAAACTTTAAGGAAAATATTGTGAGGGTGACTCATTCAAGTGTAGTCATAAAATTATTTACGTTCAGAGCTCCTCAGTGCCTTCCATCTAGAGTGCTGTTGGTCTGACTCACCCACCCCAATCTACTTGTGTCTGTCACTGAAGTCAATCTAACACACGTGTAGGAAGGAGAAACTCAATCTAAGCATAAACTAAAGCATAAGCATAAACATTTAAAATACGCCTCAGGCCTCATCCAGAATCTTCTCAGCTGTATGTCTGCAATAAATTATCAGCACAGAGAAGAGCTTTTAAGGCTATTTCTTGTTTTGAAATGCATATGATTTGTTGGACTACTTCAATGACATGCCATCAGCTGAAATTCTTGAAGACTTCCATCACTTCCCCAGATATAGTGATGTCCTCATTTTTTTGCTGGGAGCACTATAATCCAATGATGGGAAGGGAAAGAAACTCTAGGTATACTTGCAAAAGGATTGAATCTATCACAGCAGGGAGAATTTGGACAAAAGAAAAAAAGGAAGCCCTTTGTACTAAAAGGAGAGTCCCCATCTGATTTTGAAGTAGCAATTTTTCCATGTTAAAACATTTCTACAGCACAAAGTTTTATTCAAAATTGGAGAGAAAGGCAAGAAAGTGAGTTAAGAAAAAAGGAAGAATAAGAGGAAAAGAAAGAGTAGGAAAAAGCAGATAGCATCATAGTATGCTAGGGAAAAGAATACTTCAAGAGTCAGAAGACCTAGGTTCAAGGTTCTGCTCCACCAAGTCAGCATTTAAGCACCTACTGTATGCTAGGCACTAGTTATGGGCACACTGGATAAGTCATCTGATTTCTCTGAGACTCAGTAACCTCGCCTATTAAATGGAAATAATGACCCTTTTCCTACCTACCCAAGGTTGTTGATGAGATCAAGAGAAATGATGCTTTAAAAGTAATTTTTTTAATTCAAAAGTGATTTTCAAATGTAAGGTAGACACCTTGAAAGCAGGAGCTGTCTTATTTATTTTTGTATGCTCCTCAACACTTAGCACTGTGCTCAGTTAATTTTAGTTTGGGGTTTATTTGTTTGTTTTTCCCGGTCCTTCTATGTCCTTAGCGTAACAAGCTCCCAATGAGGAACTAACTCCCTCTACCAATTTGTAGGTTAGCACCTTCTCCGCCACTGAAAGTCTTAGAGAGTTGCCTCTGGCACTGACTTCCCTGGAGTTACACAGTTAGCAGGTTTCAGAGGCTAGACTTGAACCTGGGTCTTCTTAACTCCAAGGCCAATTTAGTAATCCAGAATTAGGTGCTCCTGCCTCTCATGCCCTACACAGAGAGAGTATGTAATAAATGTTTTATTTAACTATGAATGAATGAAGCACTCCACCAAGGAAATCAGACAAAATAAAGCAGAGGCTCTAGTAATGTACTCTAAATGTTGCTTTTATTGTTTCAAGAAAATTATTCCATCCCAAATAACTCCCCAGAACATCTAATATTCAACATCATGTCTCAAACAGAAAACCTGCTAGAAAAACATAAAACTACTCATGCTGCATTTTATAGCCATTTCCTCTATGCCTAAGGCAAAGATTGAAAAAGAAATCGTCAGTGAGTATTTTTTTAAGTGCTAACTCTATGCCAGGCACCGTGCCAAATGCAGAGGATACAAAGAAAGACAAAAGACAGTCTCTGTTGTTAAGGAGCTCACAGTGTAATGGGAGAGATAATTTGCAAA
Organism: Trichosurus vulpecula; assembly: GCF_011100635.1. NCBI lineage: Eukaryota > Metazoa > Chordata > Mammalia > Diprotodontia > Phalangeridae > Trichosurus > Trichosurus vulpecula. The sequence continues at coordinate 124,993,824 of NC_050581.1, read as the reverse complement.
CAGCTATGTGAAAACTAGCAATATATAGGATAAAATGGAAATGATCAACAGAGAGAAGGCACAAGCATTAAGGAAGACCAGGAAAGGCTGTTTGAAAATGATGAGATTTTAGCTGAGACTTGAAGGAAGCCAGGAGACAGAGATGAGGAGGGAGGGAGGGAGAGAGTTCCAGGCTTGGTGGATGATAGTGAAAATAAAGAAAAAGTGAAAAGGAAAAAGCTGAACTTTCAGAAAAGGATAATAGGTAGACAGGCAGAAAGCTTTGCAGAAATGATAAAGCTTGGAATCTGAGCTTAATGTTGGCATCATCAAGGCTATGAGTTCTCATCAAGGCCTCTGAGGAATCTTAAAAGACAGGTACTCTCACTTTTTGTTTATGAAACAGGAAAAGATAGACAAAGAAGCCATTTGGGTGACTTTCTCTCTTTGATGACACCTGAGTACAGAGGCCCTATTTTACCCATAATTTGAGCCATGAGTTTAAAAATAAAAAGCTCAGTATGGCCCAGAATGAGGAGTCATATCAAGACAGCTGCAAACCATCAGGACAAGATTAGACATTTTTATATTATAAAGAAGTCAATCATTTACTCAGCAACATTACATAAGGCCTGGATATAAAGGACTGTGCTCAGTGCCAAGGGAAATGTAAAGTTTTAGATAAGCTCCTCACGGAGCTTATAGTCAACAAAGGGATAAGGCACTAATACAGATAACAATATTACATGTTCACACTCTGGAGAGGGACAAGTAAAATGTATCATGAGATCCCAGGACAATGGTTGTTACTGATTGGGGTTCAGGGTTATTATACCACTGTAGGGGAGGTGACACTTCAGTTGGGCTTTGAAGACAAAGAAGGAATTCAATAAAAGGAGAGGAGGGGTGAGACTTTGGCTTCCCATAAAATAAAGCAATTGGAATAGTTCCCTTCTAATTTAAAACCTTACGATCCTGCAACTCAGAATTTTCTGATCTTATACCAGTTTGAAGACTGAGAACAAGCTTCTTCCACTTTCCACCAATTTGTACTCTGATGATCTGTTCTCGTAAAATTTAACAATTTCCACTCTACAATCATCTCTACAACCAAAGGTATGAAACTCAACCCATATTTTGCCTTAGCAATCCAAGAGTGCCCTCTGGTGGTAAAGGGCAAGGTTCATGCACAATACCCCAGGCCTAGCACTATCCTGAACAACATTCATATCATAGGATCATAAGACCGTAGAACCAGAAGGGAAAGGAACCTTAGAAGTCATTAAGTCTAATCCCTCGTGAAGAAACCGAGTAAGGCCCAGAAAGGTTCTGACTCTCTCAGGGTCATACAAGTAGTTAGAAGCAGAGCTAAATTTGACCCCAGATTGTCAGACTCCAAATAGTATTGTTCCCAATGCACCACATTACTATTACAACCGATGCCCACCATCATAATATTATAAAACTCTTCTGAAATGCTGTTCAGCCAATCTGCACATTTTTACATCACTGTTCCTAAGGAAATAACTGCCCCCCCCTTTTAGTGTTGTCTTTTTATACAATCAATTCACAAAGTTAAGAAGCATGTGCCCATATAGGCTTTCCATTTATCACAGGAAATAACCTATTTTTCCCTTGTCCTTTTCCTGATACACGATCACAAAATTATGTAATTTTTGAGCTAGAAGGGGTCGAGAGATGATCTCGTCAACCCCTTTACTTTACAGATGAGAAACTAAGGCCCCAAGGAAATGAAGCTAGTTAGTAGCACAAAGAAGTTTAGTAGACTAAACTTCATATTTCCTTCAATGCTGAGCAATATGCTCTATACATTGGCCGTTCTTAATGTTTGTTAAATGAATGATTTGAACCCAGGATCAAATAACACATTTGATACTTGTGACAATTAATTATCTGTGTGACTCTGGTCATGACACTTAACTTGCTTTGGCTGTTCACAAAGAGGAAGGAGTTGAGAAGGAAGAAGCTTCTTGACCTTCAAGGAATGATAATATGGAACTACAGCTGCATCTCCAAACTCCCGAACATAAATTTGAAGAACTCCAGGTATCGACCTCCACACAAAACCTTTTGGGCCAAAGAACTCTAAATCCCAAAGAGCCCTGGAGCTTCTAAAGGAAGTAGCATCTGACCCATCATTATTGAAGGGCTGGCATTCTGAACTCATCTTGTATCCTTAATCACATCTGCTTCTCCACGGTCCTGGCTTTTACATTCTCCCTGTATGTTGATTAGGAATTTGAACTTAGAGGTTCATGATTATTCTGACTAATCTAACTTCCTCCTTCTATGCCTTTCTCTCTAAGACTCTTCCAAGGTTGTGACTTTACCATTTCCCCAGCAGACTTCCTTCTACTCTGATCTCATCTAACTAAAATTATATCCCCACTTTGTATATAGTGAGTGGCTCAAGGTATCCTTTTAGTAGCTCCCCACCACAATTTTCTGTCTTCCTCCTTTTCTACTACCCTTTAGTGATCCTCACCAGAGCTCAAGGTAATCACAGGTGGCTCTGGCCACACAGTTATTTATTACTAGTGTCAAACTCTTCTAGGAGTCTCCAGTGGCTCAAAAGCATGAAATGAGGGGGGTCCTGGATTAGGAGAAGGCACAAGGACTCTAAGCACCAACTATGGCAGTGCAGGGACTCTTCCACTTCCAGAATCATAGAATATACAGTTGTTTCCTTTAACAAAAATGCCACATGCAATGCTGCTTTGTTAACCCCATCATTAACTAAAATGAAATGCCAAGGAGAAAACCCTGAAGAAATAAGCCGAAATATTCTCTGGAAATCTATGGGCACTTAAAGGAATTGCTGGCCCATTATACTTTCCATTACTTCAGTTCAAACAATTAAGAATCACTTTAAATGAATCTTCTGAAGATATCTACTCTGAATGAAGCTCATTCTGGAGTTGGAAATAACAGCAACACCACCAAACATAACATCATGATAACAACTTTGTCAGCAAAGGGGAACATGGGTAAGCATGTGAATATCTTCCCATTTACTTTATCATAAAATGTTAGAAAACAATTTTAGTGAATAAGGCAAAGCGATTTCATAAACACTTAAATGATTAACTCCAAGAAGGTTTTAGATAGTGCGTTAAGTCTGATTGGGTACCAACAGTCCTGGAAGCCTACATTTTCAAAGTTGGTAACATCCCTGAGAAATAATTTATCTAAAAGAGAGGAAGAAAAAAGCCCCAGAGGTTTGTTATCAATATACATTGCCTATTGTGTTTGAGTACTGTCATCTCTTCAGGGTATTAAGTCAATATTTTCCCAAGAGACAGTCTGACATTTTTAATTCAGTGCTGGGCTTAGGGTTAGGCAGACTACAAGATTCAAATCCTATCTCTAATACTAACATGTGACAACCTAGCCTTTTCCTATCTATCCAGTCTTTCTCACCCTTCTGGGCACTCTATGATCCATCCACACTGGCTGACTCGTTCCTCATACATGACACTCCTGTCTCTGTGTCTTGTCCTGACTGTCCCCCAATCCCTCCTCACCTCTGCCTCTTAGGATCTCTAGATGTCTCAAATTGCCCCTTCTGGAGGAGACCTTTCTCAGTCTCCTCCACTGCACTGCTAGAGCCTTCCCCTCTGACATTACCTTCTAACTACTTCATATGTATCTTATATGCAGCAAATTATTTTCAAAGGAATGATACAGACTCAACAAAAAGTGCTGAAGGAAAAATACCACAGTAGATAGTTTCCAATCCAATCCTACAAGCATTTATGAAGTGTCTGCAGTGTTCGAGGTATTGTGCTATCAGGGAAGGGGAGCATCAGCCCAGATAAGAAGAGGTCTAAGAACATCTGTCATTTGGGCCAGAGCGGGCAGACCTGTTCCCCCATGCTGCAGCAGCTGGTGTATTGTGATTCTCCTGAAAAGGAATCAGGGCTGGTCTCAAGACAAGAAACAATGCTCAAACTCTGTGCAGAGAACCTATCATCTACAGGCAGACAATTGAGAAATCATTCCTGGCTTCTTCGACTTCTTTCAGGTCCAAACTAAAGTCCCACTTTCTGCAAAAAGCCTTCCTAATCCCTCTTAATGCTAGTGCCTTCCCACTCATTTATTATCTTCTATTTATCCTATGTGTGTATGTATGTATGTGTGTATGTATATATATATACATATATGTATATATATATTTTTACACATATCTTAGTTGTACATGGTTGTTTACATGTAGTCCTCCCATTAGACTGTGAGCTCGAGAGTAAAGACTGTCTTTCTGTCTTTCTCTGTATCACTCAGCACAGTGTCTAGAACATAGTAAGTGCTTAATAAATACTTGTTGTTAATAAATACAAATAAATAAATATCTTGTTGACTTGCATGGGCAGTTACGTGGTACAGTGCATTGAGTGCCAAGCTTGGAGTCAGGAAGACTCATCTCCCTGAGTTCAAATTTGGCCTCAGACATTTCCTAGCTGAGCTGTGTGACCCTAGGCAAGTCACTTAACCCTGTTTTCCTCAGCTTCCTCATCTGTAAAATGAACTGAAGAAGGAAATGGCAAACCACCCCAGTATCTCTGCCCAGAAAACCCCAATTGGGTCACAAAGAGCAGGACACAATTGAAACGACCAATTTGCATAAAACTATAGTTTTATTCTTTTAAGAAAAAAATCAGGGATTTGGTTAGCTATGAAGCAGCTATGAAGTTGTCAGCAGTCTTAGAAAAAACAGTATCTAGAAGACTCTATGAAAGCTCGGTCTTGACCTGAACATATAAACTCAAATATTAAAGTCCTAGTAATCAGAAGAGAATGTGTCAAAGTTATTTTTAACTTAGGATGCAAACTACATAAAATTCATGTTTCTACAACCATAGAAGACCCAGAAGAAAAACTTCCCCCAATCCTTCAAAAATAGACATTCAATAAAACTGTGACAATCACCACCAATTTAGTTAGATGTTTGAACTTGAAAGGTCAGCAGCTTCTCTCAGTTATAATTTCATGGTTCAAAGTCTAGGTTCACCAAAGGCATTTTTAAATGAGTCAAAGAGGATGAGAGAGTTTCCATTCAATTATTTTTTTTAAAAAAAATTAACTAAATTAACTCATTAAACTAAGTATAAATATTTACTAGTCACTATGTTTACAATAGTAATAGACAATTAGGTTAAGATACTGTGTAAAGAAATACAAATACCCAGAAACAAATCAGGTACCATTTTCACTAGTTCTATACAGCAATGAATTTCCATCTTTTTTTCTTCCAAAACTTTCAGAAGAAAATCTTTCATTCTCTCTGACCTATTTACTTCAGTAAATGTCCCTTATAGATTTTCTTGTTAGATCAGTTAAAACTTGAAGCAAAGAGCCATTTCCATGCCCACCTAGGGGTGGCTCAGCATTCTCATTATCCAACTATCCAGCTAGTCCCTGTACTTGGAAGGAAAATTTACCATTCAACTCAATATAGGTTAGCAGAAAATAAAAGAAAGAGAAAATTCAGACCATGTGTGTTTCATCTCCACCTTGTCCATCTTTTTGTGGAAAGGGGGAAATGATTTTCCCTTTTCTCCTCCTGAATAACTTGGTCCCAGTTTTTGCCCTCCTTTCTGAGCAAAAACTTATGCCTACACACTTAGTTCCTTTTATCAACCAGCATGCATAGGATTAGGCTATTCTAGATCAAATACATTTTTAAAGCTCCAAAAAAATAACTTGGTTCTTTAAAGAGAATGTATCTTCCCTTTCTGGTTACAAATCTATGCTACAGTAGAACACTTTTTAAACACTTTCCAACCAAACACAATGAAGTTATAAAATTAGTATGAAAGTGTACTGTGGTTTCCATGATTCCCCATGGTGTTCAGAGATAAATAGTTCAGTTAATGGAAAGTTAATACAGCCATTATCTGTCCTTGCACAATAGATTGCAATAAGATTATCCAGAATAACTCAGTAAGGTCCAGGTCTCTGGGGCAGGATTCTAGGAGCTATGGCCCCAGAAGAGCAATCATGAAGTTTTAGCATTGTAAACATGAAATCAAGGCCCACTCTGTTCATCTACTAAAAGAACTTACGTGATAAACTCAGTCAAGTTGCACCAATTCTTTGTGTCCACTTTCCTCATCATGTCTTCAAATGCTTTGCCACATGCAGGCAACCTTTCCAGCATGAGTGTTTCATTGCAGCCACTGGTTCTTTGACAAGCACCTGGGAAAGGGTAAATACCAATATAAATACCTATGTCAGAATGGTAAAATATTAAACTACTCCATGGCGTTCAGTCAATGACAACACTTTGATATGCCCAGCATCTAAATTCTTCCCACACACACACACACATACACACATACACACACACACACACACACACACACACACACACACACACACACAACAGTTCCAGTGAAGACACCAACTGCTCTGTGCTTCAGAAGATAGTTTAATGAGTTGCTAAGGCTGGAAAAAAAATCACCACCTTTTGGTCAAGCTTCTACCAATGAATCTCCCAGTACTCAGCCAGACTTAGCCTCAGGTGACAGACACAGAATTCATGCTTGAAGCCTCTCTGACTTGGCAGGACTTTTGCCAAAGCTCACATTCCAAAGTCATAGCTTCAGAAAAGCGACAGTCATTTCTCTACCATGACAAGACATCCAAGGAGGACTTGAGCGGAGTCAGCCTGTAACCACAGCAATAACAGATTCTACAAGAGGAATTACCACTTGAAATTACTTTTCAGTAATGATTCCCCAAAGGACAATTGTTTTCCTCTAATCATATCATAGTTTCAAGAGACAACTATTAAGTTAACATCAGAGACACTAAGGTTGCAGACACTAAGCTTCAAAGTGGTTTTAGGGAGTGTTTGGCTCAACCCTAAAACAAACAAGTTATTATATCAGAATTCCAGAATGCTGCCTGAGAGATACTATACATGGAAAGATTGTGTCTCTCTTTCAGAACAAAAAAAGGAATAAATGTTGACAAATTGATCTAATAATAATAGCTGGCATTTATAGAGTCTTTTGAGGTTTGCAACGTGCTTTACATATATTATTGTATTTGATCTTCACAACAACCCTGTGAAGTAGGTATTATTAATTATCATTATCCTCCTTTTAGAGATTGGGAAACTGAGGAACTGAAGCTGCCCAAGGTCACAGAGCTAAGTGTCTGAAGCAATATTTGAATTCAAGTCTTCCCAATTCCAAATGAGCACATAACAATGACTCTGTAAGGCAGGTGTTCTTATAATACATGTTTTACAGATGAGGAAAACTGAGGCCAAGTGAGGTGAAGTGATTTACCAAGGCTTGCACAGCTAAGAACCCAGGTCTTCCAGATTCCAAGTTCAGCCCAATAAGCGTTGTACTGCTGCTGCAAATGAGACTGGTAAAAGCTGAGGCAATTAAATTCGAGTATGTTGATTTATTAGCAAAGCATGTGGTTGCATAACAAATTGGATCCAAGGACCCTCAGAAGGTACCAGGACACTAAATAAGAGATAACAAAGCATTCTTATAGTTAATAATGAGGAACATATCAGGTATCTTGAGCAACAAGGGCATTTCTTCTTTCTGATTGTCCAGAATATGACAAAACCTAAGGGTACTAACCACAAGTTATACAGAACATTTTGTGGTATTTCCCTGAAATCAAATGAACGAAGCTTTTATAGGAATGTAGACATTTAAGTTACAAAGTGAATGCTGTTCACAAAATGGAGTTAGCTTGGTTCTTCAATCCCTGCCCCCGCCACCACCGCTTTGATCCTTGGGGAACCTGTTCCCCATGGATCACTTATTTAAACAGTTACCCATTTAAGAGGGAAGATTTACATGTCATCAAGGGTAGCTGGGTGGCTCAGTGGATAGAATGCCTGGCCTGGAGTCAGGAAAACTCATCTTTCTGAGTGCAAATCTAGCCTCAGACATTTTCTAGCTGTGTGATCCTGGCCAAGTCGCTTAACCCTGTTTGCCTCAGTTTTCTTATCTGTAAAATGAGCTAGAGAAGGAAATTACTTCAGTGTCTCTGCCAAGAAAACCCTGAATGGGGTCACAAAGAGTCAGATACACTGAAGTGACTCAACAACAGGAAGGTAACCAAGAAAATTCGTCAAATGCAAAAAACACCACGAAACAAAAAGGCCAAAGCAATACAATAACAAGCAGGTTACCAGGTTATAAGGAGACTTGGTTATTTCAGTGTCCTTGTGCCTGGTAACCTATTCCCAACATCCGTTTAATCAGCACATTTCATCTTGAGTCCCAGACATCTCAGGTAGTCATCTGGTCCCTGGAAACATCTTCCCTTGGACATTCTGGATTTGGTCTCATTGGCAGCATTCTGAAGGATGTTCCTCCTAGAAGACCAGCTTCTCTGGTTCCAAGGTACTTGAAGAGTTTCCTAGGTAATTCTGCTAAAATCTGCCACATGAACTAATTATTGGAAAAGCAAATCTAGTACAACCTCCTCCTCCAACCAGTTCATGTGGTGAAAGCCAGCTCAAATCTTATGATTCTGATTCTATTAACAACAGAGCTATAAGAAGAACATCAAATTAGGAACCCATAATTCACCTGAAACTTCAAAAAGTTTTATTTTTATATACCATTTGCTCATTCTATATTCACTTAAGCCCTGTACCTGATATGAACAGTGCCATCAACGGGCTAAAGAAAGAATCTATATCAAAGACTTCAAAATAGGAAAATAATTTCAATTATCAATACAATCAAAATACTCAATCCAATTTTGAGAAACTAGAGATAAAACATACTCAAGGCCTGTATATCCCATTAGAAACATTTGGAAACCAATCAAAAAAACCAGTTATGTATATTGTGTGTGTCCATGTGTGTACATATACATATATATGTGGAAACTGATACTATCGCTTTCAGAAGTAAATTGTAAATTCCCCCAGTATGAGAATATTATCCCTAAATCATTCTGAAGGAATGAGTAATCTTGTACATGAATAATTAGTTTATTGAGATGGCAGGATTCTTCATACTTATATCCCTATTATTGTCACTCATAGATGTTTTAATATAAAACTACTAATTAATAAATTTGGTATTGCACAAAACTTTTACTATTCAGCTGCCCTGTCTATAGTAATTTGCTATGAAAGGAAAAAAGGAGGGACATGGTTATGATGATATCAAGACTGTCCCCTCAAGGACACAGACTGACCTGACATAAACCATGATAAGGGAAAACTCCATCAGCTCTGTTTGTTTCTAGGCATAGTTAACAGCCAGTCACACAGCATAGTTCCACATTATTCACAGGGAATAAAAAGCCAGGTTTAGAATTAACCTGGTAGGAAAACTTCCTCTTTAGAAAGGAAAATAGCACAATAGGGAAACTGGGCCAAGAGGAGCCTACCTTTGTCTGTACAAAGTCATCCCCTCAACTTTTCCACCTGTAGCAGTTCTCAGACCTCAGTGCATGTGGCATTCCCCTTGAATGGTGGACTATTGGCTTAATGCCAATCCTGACAATCACACCTGAAATCAAAACTTAGAACAATATCAAATTACAGTCCCAAGAGATTTTATCTTAAATAGCAAAATTTCACTAATCACAGTTTAGGGTTAGGATATCATTATTTTTCTAAGGTGCCTGGTAACAGTTAATATAAGTGCTTCTCTTTCTCCCAACAGTAAGTTATTGTTATTGTTATTATTTCCAATTTAAATCAAAATATATGTCAAATATTTAACCATTTTCAAACATTTTACCACATCCTTTTAACAGTTCAATTCATAATCTGACAGTATCCAGATTAAAAGAGAAGTTGCAATATACTACTGTATCAGAAATGCCACTAGAAAAGCAGCTTCTCCCTTAATCTAATGATAGCTCACTAAATTTCACAATATAAGAAAAATCTAGAAACACAATAATAACATACATGATATCATGTATTTAAAGCATGAAACAAAACATATTACCAGTCAGTTGGCATTCAGTCTAATGCATTTCCAATTATCCTACATAGAAAATCATTCATCTCATCACCTTCCACAGTCCAAATTGATTGCATTCAAGATCAACATAGAGTACTTCTATTTACTAACATTTATATAGGGTTTTCCATGTACTAGGCACTGTGCTAAGCACTTATCAATCACGTGATCTCCAAACAACCCTGAGAGGTAGGTGCTATTGTCCCTCTACAAATTAGGAAATTGGGGTAAACAAAGGTGCAATAACATATCAAGTCACACAGCCAATAAATTTCTGAGACCAGAGCTGAACTAGGGCTTTCTGATACATGTACTCAGTGTATTTGGTATTTAGTTCTGACTTATCACAATTATCCTAATTGGATAACACATCTCACCATAAATAAAACCATATAATTTAGTTTCATAATTTAGAAAAAAATTTCAACCAAATCAAGTTTGGGTTTACAATGGTAATATTTTGCCAGCTACTTCTTCTAGTTAGTCTACTGCCAAAGATTTACTCTTGCATTTTCACCTCTCTTTAATTATGAATGTATATTCCCTATATAAAGACCATAAAATACCCTTCTATTGATCCTTCAAAGACAGAATTTTGGTATACTATCCTTAAATAATTCAATGCTGCAATTATGTTTTTATATTTTCTATATCATAAGGAATAATAAAATTAAGTTTCTCATATCCTTCTTATCTCAATGAGATTGAAAGCCTTCCTCAAATCTCCCTTTCCAAAGCTTCAAAACCCTTTCCATTCAAACCCTCTATTCACACTGTCAGTGCAAACAGACTACAACTTCCCTAATTTCATCTGTCTTGTTTCTTTCATATTCTGATCCAATACTTCTCTTACTTTCTTCTATTTGCCTAATTCCTATCATCTTTATTTCCCAATCATATCCCAAACTATCTAGAGAATTAATCTTCACTTCCACTGAATTCTTCCCTTTAACAATTTAGCATAAGTTGTATAGTGCTTCTAGTTCACCTAAACAATTAAGTTGTGTTCTATCACTGACAAAAGAAAACACAAAACATTCTTCTAAATTAGATTTTACTTACTCCCCAATTTAAAAACTTCTCTCTTTTCTTGGTCTGTTTCCATGTAACTTTCAGAGAGTCTTATTTTTATTTTTCCTTAAAATAAATTTCTATAGAGTGGTACCTCAAAACTCACTAAAAAAACAATTCAGTATTTATAAAGACATTCAAACTACATTTTGGAAATTCATAGTTGAGAAATTAGATTTCAGTCACAAATTTCATCTCTAATTAGTTTTAGTATCATAAATTCCTGCAGATTAGGAACAAAGATTCGCTTCCTTCTTATCTATGTCTCTTGTTTGCCTCAGACCACAGGAAGAAGTTAGCAGCATTTATCAGAGACAATACAAATAAGACAGTCACATAGATGTACTTTCTGGCAAAGTTTTCCTCCTCATCTCCCACTGAAAATTTAATTGTGCACAATTTTCTAAAAGCAATCTCAAAATCATTAATTTGACAAATAGGAGTGGGCCCTTTAAGGAGCAGAAGACATGATCCTTTAGACAGGGCATCCCAACAAAACCAATAATTCATTTGGTAGGGATGGGATTGTTCAATGGACAGTCTCAATTTCTTTAATATACAATAATCTAAAATGTGAAATTTAAGCCAGAATATTTATCAGCTAAATCTCTTGCAGTTTTAGAACAAATTTCACACATACACTGTTTTGTTATATGAAAAGCTTTTCTGTTTTTCCTTTAAGCCCCTTGCCTTGGCTTTTTTTTCTCTTAAGGGACTCTCCCACTAATGTGAAGGCTTCCCTTAGCTCAGAAAGTTGAGATTAAGGTCGAGGGAGTCCAACATCCATAGCAGTCCTCCATGGAGACGTCCCTTCATACACTCTAGGAGGTTCTTCAAAGGGGCTGTCTCTCTCAGGATCCCTCTCTCAACTGCCTGGCTGGCTTGCCAGCTGTCATGAATGAAATTAGTAAGCATCAAGACAATTAAATCTGAGCATAATAATTTATTAGCAAGGCACATAGTTGTGTAACAAAATGGATCCAAGGCCCCTCAGTAGACACAAGGACACTGAATAATAGATAACGAAGCTTTCTTATAATTAATAAAGAGGAACATATTGGTTTACATAATCTTGAGCAGCAAGGGCATTTCTTCTTTGTGATTGGCCAGAGAATGACAAAAGAAGAAGGTACTCACCACAAGTTGTACAGAACATTTTGTGGTATTTCTCTGAAATCATATAAACAAAGTTTTTACAGGAATATAGAACTTTCAGTCACAAAATGGATGCTGTTCACAAAATGGAGTTAGTTTGGTTCTTTACCACTTAGCTGCCTCTAAGAACACCATAGACGTTTTCTTGTTCCTGTCATAAATGCTAAGATGAGGAAATTCACTCTTCATTTGTAATGGAATGCAAATTCTTTCCATTAAGGCTATCACCAAAAACAATCCCAACGCAACTGTCACCACATCAGTGCCCTAATCACAAATGCAAAAATTATTTTCCATTACCTATAGAATCAACACCAAACTCCCGAGACTGGAATTTGTAATCTGGCCCAATCTATCTTATTAAGTCTCTGTCTCCCCATTTCCTGACATAAATTCTGTTTCAAGTCAAATTTATCTATTCATACTCTGAATGTGCCATGTGTTTTCATGACTCTAAACTTTTACTCTTTCAACACAAATTCAGCACAGCATAGAAGAGCACAGGGATTGGATTCAAATCCTGGCTCTGAAATTTACTAGCTGTGTAACCTTGAGAAGATCACTTCAGTTTCCTAAGCCTCTGTTTCCTACCTCACATATTTGCCTACCTCACAGGGTCACTATAAGGAAAGTGCTCTGTAAATTTTAAAGCTCTCTACAAGGTTGCATCATTATGTGTTGCATCATCATTTTTAATATTATTATATATAATTATTGAATAAGTATTGTTTTATGATAATTATTTTATAACACATTGTATAATATATTAAATCTTATATGATACATAACATTATATGACTATATGTTATAATTATGTAACAATTATTTATTAAGCATCTTTTGCATATCAGGGTAGATACAGAGTTTAGGGAAGTCATGAACTTTATCTTAATCGAGCTAATAGTTTAAAGGGATATATACAAATACCTTTCTCCTGCTCCCACTAACCTTTATTCCTAACCCAACATTACTAACCCAATATTCCTAACCATCTAGTAATGCCTAGCTCAAGTCACACCACTTCTGTGATTCTTTCCCTGACCACAGCAGCTCACTGGAACCTTTCCTAGCTCATTGAGACTTTTTCCCTTCTCTCAGTTCCTATGCACTCACTGTGTAACACTCATTTTTCAATTTAGCATATACTACCTTGTATGTTTTCAGTTTACAATCTTCCAACTAGTTTTACAAGGCTTTCAAGGGTAGAAGATGTATTATTCTTCTTTATATCCTTCTTTCCTCACCTCCTTGACCCATACAAGGGAAGAACCCAATAAATATCAAGAGAATAAAGTATAAACCCAATGTTCCTAGAGAAGACACAAAGAAAACAAAAAATTTATTTCAAAAATTAATTATTTAAAATAATGAAGCTTCTTAAAGGAGAAAAAGGAGATTGAATTACGAGACCATTGGTCTTAAGAATTGAGCTGGAATTTGGACAGAGAAATTCTCCCAGAGGAGTATGTCTGTCTAAAAATGGATAACTTCAAGACAATGAAAGTGCAGTGTGGAGAAGCAAACAACTGGAGCAGGGAGAATATTTTTAGCCTGTTGGTGAAAATACTCATCCCTGAGAATCTGCCAACTGGAAAGCCAGACTCTTTCCTGGGATGGTATTTCTCTGAGTAGGAAACATTCTGTTATTCTTAGGAACACACAAAATGAAATAGAATCCCAGAAAATGCATAAACTAGCCAAGCTCATTTCAATTGTCTCATCTTAAAGTTCTGGATTCATTTAGTTTTCTTACTGTCACAATTATTGAAATAATTAGAAACAGCTTTTTATGGGAGTGGTATTGACTTGGCCATGCTTTGATTTTTTTTAAGAAAATCATCAATTTGCTACTTGTGGCCTTAGTAATTACAGTATTTGAAACACCTAAAATTTTAGTAACACAAGATTGAGGGATGTCAAACATTAAACGCAGACATGTTATTAAAGCCCAGGTCTGGCTTTTCAAGTTTTTCAAGCTTTATGCCAAGAAGCTGTTCATTTAAATACTTGTTCATCACTTATTTGTTGTTATTTGTGGAACTTCAGAGCCAGAAAGGGTCTTTGAGAAAGTCTGGCTCTTTAATTTTAAGTATTTTTATATGAAAAGTCCTGAGGGCAAATGATTTACATGAGATCATACAGCCAGTGGAGTAAGGACTTGAACTCAAATATTCTGACTCTAGAAATTTATTCAAGAGAATTCAGCATAAAAGTAGATATAATCCAAGACTAGAAAATGGAAAAATTGGTTCCAAAAAAAATCAAAGTAGAAGTTCATGTTTTCAGTATGCCTATGGTTAGGCCCTTCCTAATTTTCAGAGTTAATGAAAAATCCAAATAAAATGGGAAAGAAAGATGACATCTAGGTGTAATCAAAAAAGAACTCCCAAAAAAAATCTAGGTCCTGAAAATGTCAACTTAATTCTCAATTTTTTAAAGTATTATTCTCCCCCCAAATATGATTCACAAATCAATACCAAGCCAGGTAAAGGAAATGGAAGTAGGCTGTCATGAGCACAAAGGGAAAAAGGCACAATTTCCATAGGAAAGTCGGCCCATGATCCTGTTACCTGTGATGGACAAGATCAACAACAAAAAGTTATATGTAGAATAATTCAACTCATAGTATCATAGGATCACACCTGAAATTAAGATCATAGCTTTAGGGCTGCAAAGAACTTTAAAGGCCTTGGAGTCTAACCCCCTCATTTTACAGGTGAGGAAATCAAGGCAGACAGAGGTTGAGGGACTTGCCCAGGGTCCCACAGCTAGTAAGTGTCTGAGGCAGGATATGAACTTTGTTCTCCTTGGCTCTAGGCCCAGAGTTTATCCACTGTAACACCTAACTCCATTGGAAAAGACAGTCTACTCCTCTCAGCAGGTACCTTCCCTGTCCTAACACAATGCTACTGCATTCAACCACCTAGGCACATTCATTGTGGTCTAGTAAAAAAAAAAACACTTTGTTACTAATCAGGGAAGCAGGCTTGAAATGTCACTTCTAACACTGAACTAATCATATAACATTGGGCAAACCACTTTATCTCTCCGAGCCTGTTTCCTAATCAGAATAATTACAGTATTTGTTTCATAAGGTTGTTATGAGGACTGAATGATATAGCATATTTATAAGCTACAAAGCATTTTTGTATCTTTGGATATCTTTGGATATTTCAATGGATCTGTAATCTCATCAGTACATTGGCCTCCTTTACCAATACAGGCAGAAATCCCTGCACACCTTCTTGACTTGTATGATTCTTTTTTGTTTCTTTCCACAGAAGATCTACCAATGAATTGGAGGCTTTACCCTGGGGCTCTGGTAATATTTCTTTGAAAACCAAAACAATAGTCAATCTACCCATCTGTTATTCCTCATTCTCATGACAAGGCCGGCTCACTTCCTTTTTGAGTCATGAATATCCTTGATGGTATCCTAAACCTCTTCAAGAATGCAAGCCATCATTGGTAAAATGCTTCCACATATTTCCACCACGTATTTTTCCATTGCCCTTGGTGTCACCTGCAATTTTAACCAGTCTGAACTCATTGAATTCTGTTATTTGCAGCCAGATAGCATTGCTAGAAGAATACTGGTATTTTTTTTTTAAAAAATGCATTTTTGCAACGACAAGCAATTTGAGATCCCTAAAGCCCAATGTCCCCATTGAAATCTAACATGATTTTCTTCTTCCTTGCCTTCATATCAACAATGTGAGCTTGGAGATGTCACTAAACTTCTCTATCCCTATTGGTTCATTTATAAAATGAGAATAATACTACCTGCTCTATCTTATAGGGCTGACATTTCTGAGGTTCCAAGGGATAATGGATGTAGACAACAGCCTTTAAAAAACAGACCACACGTTATGAAGGAGAACTTTTATTTGAAATAGGGGAGTGGGGATAGACCACAATAAGAAAAGAAAGAGAGAGGGGGAGGGAGGGAGAGAGAGAGAGAGAGAGAGAGAGAGAGAGAGAGAGAGAGAGAGAGAGAGAGGCAGGGAGGGAGGGAGGAAGGAAGGAAGGAAGGAAGGAAGGAAGGAAGGAAGGAAGGAAGGAAGGAAGGAAGGAAGAATGTCAATGAAACATTTAGAAAATACACAGAAGAGAACAGTAAAATATCCCGAATATGTGCAATAGAGATCCGGAGCGTCATATACAATCCTCTTCTCTGTTCTTCGTATATGGCATATATAAAGTATGCCTAAATGAATGTCTTCAACAACTTACACCATAAGGATGCCGTTTATCATTGGCTTGAATACCTCTGTTTATGGATAATGCTACCTCATGAGGTTCCATTGTCAAACAATTCTAATTGTTGGAGATGCTTTTTTAATATTAAGTCAAAATTTGACTCTCTGTGGTTTCCACTCCTTTGGAGAAACATGGAACAAGTCAATTACCTCTTCTATATCATAACCCATAAATACTGGAAAACAACTAAAATGCCTCTCCTTCCATTACCCTTCTCTTACCTAAACACACCAGGAACTTCACCCCTTCCTTATATTAACTAGTTCTTAGACACTGAACAATTTTAACAATGCAGCAAATACTTAGTAAGATATTTCTTCCAGGTGATCTGTGCTTTAATGTTGGTCCTTTTTAAAATGTGATGCCATACTGCATCACTGGAAATTGGATTGATCAGCAAAGACTATAATTAGTCTATTATTTCTGGCCACTTCCTATTAATGAAGCCTATGATTGTATTAGTGGTTATATTAAGTTGTTTTTATTGTTTTTCAAAGAAGAGTTATCACATTGATTCATACTAAGCTGGTAGTCAACTAGCATCCCTAAATCTTTTTTCACATAAACTGGTTACCGAGCTCAGTGTCCCCTGTCATGTACTGCCACAACTAATTTTGTTCAAGCCTAGTCCAGGACTTTAAATCACCCCCTTTAAATTCCACTTGGTTTACTTGACTCCTTTGCATTTCAGACTGCTGACATTTTTCTTAATCACGATTCTATTGTCCAAAATGCAAGCTATCTCTTCCAGCTTTGTGTCTTCTGCAAATGTGATAAGTATAGCTTCTATGTCTTCATCTAAGTAATTGATATAAATGTTGAATTTCTTGTTGTTCAGTTGTGTCTGACTCTTCATGGTCCCATCTGAAGTATTCTTGGCAAAGATACTAAAGTGGTTTTCCATTTCCTTCTTCAGCTCATTTTACAGATGAGGAAACTGAGGCAAACAGGGTTAAGTGATTTGCTCAGGGTCACCCAGCTAGTAAGTGTCTGAGGCCAGATTGGAACTCAGGGAGATGAGTGTCCCTGACTCCAGACCCAGCGCTCTGTCTACTGTGCCACCTAGCTGCTTAGTCCTAATCACTACCGCAGTCTTCCATTACATTCCATACATAATCAGGAAAGACACTATTTGTAGGGCTAGAAATGGTGATGGCACATGAAGCCTCTTGTAGAGAGCTGCAATATTATTGT
Source organism: Trichosurus vulpecula (assembly GCF_011100635.1). Lineage (NCBI taxonomy): Eukaryota > Metazoa > Chordata > Mammalia > Diprotodontia > Phalangeridae > Trichosurus > Trichosurus vulpecula. The sequence continues at coordinate 124,976,179 of NC_050581.1, read as the reverse complement.
AAATAAAATTTCTTAGATGGTAATTTTTTGGTTTTTTTCTATTACTTCTGTGCATCTTTCTGATTTTCTTTCATGTTTTCATGTTTTCAGTCCTCACCCTCATTTCCTAATTTCCAATTTGTTCCAACTTCTATTACATTAAACTGTATGACTTCCTTTAAAGAAAAAAAATTATATAGTACAGCCATCTGGTCTGAACTCATAGCCCTTGGGCAGCTTTGGGAGTCATTTTCTGTGAGGTCTGGCTGCTTGTGTCTGTATGGTACAGAGCTGTGCCCCATCAGAAGGGGAATATAAACTTGTCATCCTTCCCCTTCGCGAGAGCAAAGATTGCACGAGTAGAGATGACAAGAGTCTACAACACTTGGTTTCCGTCTGTGCTCCTTCTATCTATATTTCTGAAAGAAGTGATGTGGTGGGAGTTTAGGGATGAGAGCTCTGCTCCCCAGATTATCCCCAGTAGGTAGACTGTCCCCACACTGCCCTGAGGCTGGAAGCAAAGAAAAGAAGACAGGCTGTTACTCTGCTATGGCATAAGAGAGGGCAGAACCAATCTACATTTTTCCTGTGTAGGTTTATGCAAGTCAGATCCCTGATAGGTAGGAGGGAGGATTAGGTTTGGGGTTTTTTATGATTAACTTGGTGTTCTGTAGGGAAATCATACTACCTTGTGAATTAATAATAAAAATATCTAATTCTCATAGAATGCTTTTGTTTTTCTTACAAACGTGACAAACACCAACAAACACAATCACTTCTATGTACAAACAAGAGAAAAGAGAACTGTATCTGACACTATATCCCTATTACATCTAGATTATGTTTGACTATATAATAAATTTAATATGATAGTTACAACGCTGCCTTGTTTGTTTCAAATAATAGGCGGTTATTCAAATAATGGGGAGAATAGCATTTTACAGTACTTTAAGCTTTGCAAAATTGGTTATATAAATATATATTTTATAGAAAACAAATATTATTCCATTTTATCCTCACAACAACTCTGGGAGATGGGTGCCGTCATTATTCCCATTTTAAAGATAAAGAAAATGAGTCAGAGGAAGGTTAAATAACTTGCCCCACGTCACATAGCTAGTAAGTATCTAAGGGCAGATTTGAACTCGGGTCTTCCTAACTCCAGGCCCATCACTCTACACTTATAAGGAGTAGAGGACCTCAGAGGCTTATTCCATTCTAAGACTCTATGCTCTATTTATTTGTATTCTCCACAGCACCAAACCATTCCAAACACATAAAAGACACTGTATAAATATTTATCCAAACACCGGGACAAATCTCTCTGTCAGGACCTGGCAAGGAGGATTGATAACAATAACAGCAACGAACATGAAGAAGTTAGAAGGAAAAGATAACAAAAGTAATGAAAATTGCAACCCTATTCTGTAATATGCGCAGACAAATCTCAGTGCCGATAGCAGTTTCAGGTTTCTAGATCTAGTTCTGAGAGCCAACACAAGAGAAAGGTGGATGTCGAAGAGCTCAGGTCAGTAAATGCAGGCAAAAGGTAAGTTTAAAATTAATAAATGCAAATATTCAGGTGACCTTTGATATAAGTTCTAAAATTTTAAAGCATTATGTTGTCAAAATTAAGTTCCCAGCACTGCAGGTTTTCAAACAGTGACTGGATAACCACAAAATTACAGAATTTTAGAACTAGAAGGGATTTTGGAAGATACAGTCCTACTGGTTCCAAATAATTTATTCCCATATCCTCTATATTTAGAAGGCTCTAGACCATGCTTCACACGTACTCATTCACTCCAGGTCCTTTGCCTCTAGGCTTAGGCTTCCACTCCCTCCACCCACCCCACTTTCCATCTTTTGCTCTAGAAACAGGCTGCCATTGCTCCTTAAAATTAGATAGATAGATAGATAGATAGATAGTTTTCCCTATTAGACTGTAAGTTCCTTGAGTATCACTTTAGTATTTGTATCCCTATGCCCAGCACGATGTCTGACTCATAGTAAGTGCTTAATAAGTTCTCTCTCTTTCAATTACTCATTTGTTCATACTATGTCTGACAAGCGGTCATCCATCCTCTTATGAAAGCCTTCCAATAGTGGAGCACCAACTTTGGAAAGATGTTGTAGAAGCATTTCCTGTTCAGGTATGGATTGAACTGGATAACCTCTGAAATTCCTTCCAAGTCTCATTCCATAATTATTACAACCTTTGACAGCATGTCAGAGCTGGAAGAGACCTTTGGTACTGTCAGCCAGTTAATCAACAAGCACTTATTAAGTGCTTACTATGTGCCGGGCACTGTGCTAAGCACTGAACTATCTGATCCAATTTTCTCATTTTAAAAATGGCTAAACTGAGAGTAGGGAGATGAAGTGATTGAAAGTCGAACAGCTAATAAGCAACAGACCAAAGATTTGAAATTGGTTCTTATCCTAACTCCACTACCCAGGAAAGTGTAAAGAAACACCATCACTTTGTATTATTGGAGACAGGCATCTAGTACTAAATGACTTCCATAAAGGAGGCAAAGCAAATTCCTACAACATCAAGTCAGTAGACAGTTTCCAAGACTGGAAGATTAATGCTAATCTTCCCTCCATTGAAAAAAAGTACAAACATTTTAGGTTATGCCACAAACCAACATGTAAACATATCCAACCTAACATTCACATACACCCACTTCTATTCCTATTTTACCAACTATACACATATCTTTGAATAAATTATATAAAATGGGTCTTCTCTGGAATAGAAATAAGATCCACTCATGTAGCTCCTTTAAGAATATTACACCTTTTAATTCACAAAAGAAATAAACATCATAAACACTCATACACAGTGTTCATCCATAGAACGCTGGAGCAAGCCCGTTTTCTCTCACTTATTTTCTTCACTAAAGAAGAGGTTTTCTAAGAAGAGAGTCAACTGCTTCTCAGGCCTTTGAGGGCATTGATATCATTTGTTCCATTGGGAGGGAAAACACACACAAACACACACATACACACATACACACACACACACACATACACACACACGAACAGACACATGCACGTACATATACTTTAGTGCTCACAAAAGCCTATAGGGTTAGTTTCTGCTGCAAAAGTCAAGAAAATAGTTCAATTCTGTCAGAATAGCAGAGGGAAGAGAAGAAGAATAAGAGAATCTAAAGCCTGGAAGCAATCTTCAGAGACAAGGAAATGTCAGTCACCACTTGGCAAAAAGTGTAGTGTCTTAATAATAAACTTGTCTCTCAACCTTAATTCCCTTTCATGCTTTGATTGCTGGGTCTGAATGCTCCAGGAGATAAGTTTTTATCCTCAAAAATAATGACTTGTTAAAAAATGTGAGTTCTTCTTTACGAACTGGTATTTTAACTGAGAGTCAAGATTTCCAAATGGCATTCCTTACCCCATTGCCTAAATTCTGTTCTGGCCAGAAACACTGAGGGTCTGCCCCTCTCAGACTGATTCTTTTGTGAATGCAAACTAGCCCATCTTTTGCCTCAGTTCTTACCTAGCCTTTAACTACTGAATAGGTGTTGCCCCAGACAAACTGGGATGTGTGAAAGACCTTAGTTTTAAAAGGCCAAGGTCTCCTACTGCATCCAGGGCCATCGTCAGTCATCCTGACCTATATCATGCCACTGGCCTCCAATGCCCTGGAGGAGAGAGTGAGGCTGATGACTTTGCACAGCTTGAATCTAATTCACTTGCAAGTCAAGATATCGCCTTCCAGATGTCATAGGTCCTCTTTGGGAAGGAAGGACAAACAACAACAATGAAGCCTAAATGGAGGTGACCAAGTAACTTAAATGAACCAGACACATTTACCTTTTCAATTTCTGACTGAAATCAATCAATAATAAATATATATTAAGTGCCTACTATGTGTCTGCTACTGTGCTAAGTATTAGACAAGAACAGAGAAGTCCTTCCAATCTGGAGCAAAAAAAAGAACATATGTGGCTTTCATTTCCTTCTGAGGGGGTATAGTACATGAGGAAAAACTTCAGGAAAGGTAATCTGAGAGTCAGCCATAAGTTCTGCCCCCTGCCCAGGTTATACCCTAACACCTTCTATGAAGCCTTTCCTGACATCTCAAGCTCCCCACGAGGGAATGGTGGTATCTCCCTCCTCAGATTTCTCAAAGCACTTTGAGTGGGCCCTCGACTTTGCACTTCTTTTAATTTCTCATGTATCACAATTATTTTTGTATTTATCCTAACACACACACGTACACACAAAGCACACACACGTACATGTGCACAATTTGACTGTAAGTTCCTTGAGAACCAATATCTATGTCATATCTATGTCTATATCTCCAGTACTAATCGCAGTGCCTTGGTAGGTACTTTAAAAATATTTATTGAATTTAAATAAGAGAAATCAACATAACTACAAATTCTCCAAGGAGAGGACATTTTAGAAAGATACATACAAAAAAAAATTAAGAGGGGGCATAGAACAAAGGCCAGATACATACATATATATATAAACATATATATACACACATATATATTATACACACATGTATGCATAATATATAAATATATTCACTGTAAAAATACTGTCAGTAAGGGCAGGAAAATAATTGAGGATCACAGAGAATGCTAATGATTCTTATATTTGGAGCAAGGAGAAGGAGGAAGGAATAATGCCCCCTACTTGGTGAAGGACCAAAGAGATGCATCACAATCAGTCTATGGAAAGAGTCAGAAGCCCTGGCCCTGCCATTCCTAGTCACATGGCTCTAAGAAACTCTAATGGCTTTGGTTTCCTCATATGAAGAATGCAGAGCTCTCACCTGCCCAGGCCACCTCTTGGAGGAGTCGTTATGAGGATCCAATGACGATACACATGAAAACACTTTGTAAATTGAAAAGTACCAGACAAACATAAACTAGTTATCCTGATGGTGTAATGCTGTTAACAAGGAAAAGGGAAAACTACTGACTTCCCTTTTTTCTCCCATTTTCTCCATCAAGGAATGCTCTTCAAACTGCAAAGTGAATGGGATGGATAATTGCGAAGACTTCAGAGGGTATGTCTAATGGAAAGGTTTCGGGATTTGATTTGGCTTTGTGATTTTGGAAGGTGAGGGCCCGGAACTGTGGGCGTGCCCTTCCCCCTCTCTCTCAGATGTTAGAAGATAATGAACTTCCTGTGAGCTATTTGTTCTCTGCTCTAGGAGGGTCTCTCCTCCCCACCCCTCACCCCTTCTCCTAGACTTTCAGATGCCACGCTGGCATTTGAGTTCTGATAAGGAAAAACCTGAATGGACCAGATCAACCTGGGTCCTCTGTGTAGTTTTCGCACCTAGACGGTAAGCCCACCTCCCAGCCAATGGTGAGAAGGGATAGAGGTGGGTGGGAATCTTTTCATTAAGAGTATAAATTAGGGCAGGTTCCGTTTTACCTCGCCTTCTCCATTATGAAGGCATGCCCAAATCTTGCAAGGTTTGTAGAATAAATTTATTTTGTTTCTCCTAAAGATGTCTCTCTTATTATTTAAAAATTCTGTCCCATACAAAAGGATAGTCCAGTCATCATAGAAGGGCCCATGTGGAGGACAGACTAAGAGTGCAGTAGTCTATTTAAATTTTGTCAACTATCTAAACACAGATTAATTACATCATCTGATACTGAAAGAATCTGTATCTGCAAATGGAGGATTGCTATAATGAATTTAAGAAAGTGGAAAACAAAAAAGTGTTATACCAAAAACAGGCAAATATTATTGCAATTTTCCCCCAAAAAATGAAAAAATAGATAGATTCTAGTAATTACAGACTATTGAACCTGACATCAAATCTCCAGTAAATTTCACAAAATCTCTCAGACGGGACCTCAGAAACTGCCCATACCTAATGAAGAATGTTTTCTTCACCTTTTCCAGGATAATTGATGTTTTTTATGGTGAGTGTGCACTAGACACCAGCATGGGTTGAATAATGCTTCAGTGGAGCTGCGGTCTCACTGATGTGGGTAATCATACAATGATACAGTTCACAACCTATTCAAGCCTCTTCATCCTGAACAGTTTTTGTCCATTTTGCTCCCAAAAATCCTGCAAAAGAGCTCTACCCAATTTTTCAGTGTCCTTCGGTTAGTACCTTTTAACATCTTGTGGGACCAGTACAAACTCTATTGACTGACAAGTGACTAAACAGCAAGAGCAATCCTGACTCTAAGACAAGCTCTACCATCCTATACACTCACACATTTATATTAACACACACACACACACACACACACATACACCCCACTTTCCACATTTGGAAAGAGTGCCAAGCTCTGAATCAGGAGACCTCAGATTTCAACTTTGACACTTACTAACCATTCAGTCATGGAGAAATAACACAACCTCTTTGAGCCTGTACCTTCATCTAAAAACTAGGGACAAAAATATCTGTCCTATATACCACATAGGGCTTTAACAGAGAATATGCTTTTTTAAAATCTTAAAAACCTTCTTATAAATGTCAGTTATTTTGGTCAAATTTATGATTCTCCCCATTGCTCTACAATTTTTACTTTTAAAAATCAATATGATACCAAAGTTGTGTTAAAAAACCACTAGTCTATATTTATTGAGCACACTCAGGGTATCGATTCAAAAAGTACTAATTACACTGGTTTATACAAGTTTAGATAGAAGAGTTTGGGGGGGGGGGTCTAAAATACATTATTCCCAGTAAGATTTCAAATGGAAGACCATCCAATAGACAAAGAAGAGATACATGATGGGTATGAGCAGGCTACACTTTATTACATAGTATTTATCAGGAAAAACAGTATAAACGACATCAACCAAGAAACATCTGAGAAAAAAAACAGTTGGTCCCACTACAAAAGTGAGACATAGCTGATGAGCAGCTCATGGCCTCCACTGGCATCTTGGAGATTCCAAGGTCCCTGACAAACATGGATAGGCTCCCAGCACAAACTTTCAGGAGGGGGTGGATAGAATCAAGATGCACCAGATGACCTTGGCCTTTCTAAATTAAGGCATTTCCCAGGCCTCAGTTTGCCTGAAGCAACAAGGCTAAGGGCTAAGAGAGAATTGCAACAAAATATGGCCTAATTTACCATCACAAAAACATCAGTCTGGGAGGGGAAGACCAAAGTTTCTTGCCAGAAGAGAAAATAATTGCCATTTATGCTCATTCTAATCCATCAAGACCTAAACAATTAGCCATGAGACCATAGAAACCACATAGTTGAATATTCTCATTTTACAAAGGGGGAATCTGAAGTTCAGAAAGGGTAATCAACAAGCATTTAAGTGCCTACTATGTGCCAAGCACCATGCTAATTGTTTTGTACACAAAACAAAGAATGAAACAATCCCTTCTCATGTGTGGAGGGAGAGAGGGACACAATGAGCACACATATAAATAGATACAGCATAATGAAAAAGTTTATATTGCCATATATATTCAAAATACAAGGAGGAGGGTACGTCACAAAGAACAGGAGGGCAAGGATGGGTTGCAGTATATACATCACTATAAGGAATGCCAGTATCAGTGAGATCAAAGATCAGTGGTACTGTGGAGGCCACACTAGTCTCGGGACATCAACAAAGGCTGGACTATCTCCAGAAATTTTACCAACATCATTTACTAACATCATATAATCCAACCACATCTTTTTTTTGGAGGCAACTGAGGTTAAGTGACTTGCCCAGAGTCACACAGCCAGTAATTGTCTGAGGCCAGATTTGAACGTAGGTCCTCCTGACTCCTGAGCCAGTTACCGTGCCACCTTGCTGCCCCAATCTAACCACATGTTGAATTGTAATACAAGGAAAATTAGGAACCCCTGAGAAACCCCTAGCTACTGACAAGCACCCCCAGAAAGAATGGACTCAGATATCTTTGGCATTTAGCCAATTCCCTGGGACTCCATGACTCCACCAAGGAATCTCAATAGGTAGGACCATCCCACTGAGAGATAACTTGACAGACCCTTCCTGGGAGATATCCCTGGGACTCCGTGACTCCACCAAGGAATGTAAATGAGATTATCCCACTAGTACGATAACCTGACTGAATCTTTTGATCAGCCAGGACCTTTGTTCCTGTTTTTCCCCCCACTCTGTACCCCCATATCCTATATAAGCCAAGCCATCACCCCAACACATTTGCCATTGATTTGTGGTGCCGTACCCCGATGGCCGCCGGCTAATAAATTCTCCACTTAAAACTTATACTCTGTGGTGTGTCTCGCTCGCTTCTGGTACAACAGAATTACTACCCTACTACCCTTGCTGCTTTCTGCAAATGCTTCCTGACCCTTAGGAAAAGTGTATCTTCAAACAAGTAGCTTCCATCTCTTACAATGCAAGACCAAAAAAAATCTTTAAAGAAAAACCAGTTTATAACTTTCTAGTTAGCTTTCCTCCCTTCTCCAGGAAATTATATTAGCAACGACCTACTGTTGAAAGGAAAAATCTTCATTTGGGCTTTCAGTCTGATTAATGAGGCAAAACTCGGTACAAAGAGAATTAAAAGGAGTTTATTATAAGTGCATCAAGGTAGCAACACGTTGAAGGGCCGATCACTAAAGATAAGCAGTGGCTTCAAGGGGGGGTCAGCTTTTACAGGTAACTTGAAAACTCAGACAGAAGTAGAGCCCTTGAATCTCAGTTCCTCCCCAAGGTAGCAGGAACCTGACAATTTCTAGGTAGAGTTACTGTTACAAAGAGCAGGTAAGGAAAAAAAACTGCAGACTCAGCATCTCCTCCCCCACCAAAACCTCCTCCAACACTGATTGATAAGCAGGACTGGGAATAATGGGATACTGAGTCAACATAACTTTCAACACTGTGAAGCCAGAGATTTTTAACCACACTATAATATAACACCTCTCTGGACAAAACTTACACTGCAGTGCCACTAGGAAAGTGACGAGACGAGGTGCTTCATCAGCTGTCAAGCTCACAACTGTCCTCCATGGGCTAGAAAGAGATTATTGCATATGGAAAAGACATCTCAAAGGCATACTATGACAAGCACAAAGAGAAAGGCAATGATATAGAAACATAACAGTGTTCAGAGCTCTATGAAGCAAGGCTTTTGCATTTCAAAAATTAGCCTGGAGCAACATAAGCCCAATGGACATTTACACAATGGGTTTCTGCTCACTTTTTTTGTCTTCAGTGCTCACAGTTCTACAGGCTGACAACCCGCTCTATAAATGACAGAAAACTCAACACGAGTATAAACTTCTGAGTCTTCCCTGTCCATATAAGGAGCTGATGCACAGAAAATGAGAGGGCTGACCTTAAAACCATAAGGTTCTTTCTACAAAGCACAAGCAAATAAATGAATTTCAATTAATGTGGATACAAAAAGGCTCCTTCATCTTTCCTAGATCTTCTGCTACCATTTCCAAGAGTAATCATCCCAATGAGATACACAAGGGAAAGAACACTGAGCTTGGTAATGGAAGATATGTTTTCAAATCCTGACTCTAGCTGTGTGATCATGAACAGGTCTATCTGGGCCTCAGCTGTAACACGAAAAATTTAGACTAGATTATCTTGAAGGTGCATTCTAGCCTTTCTCTAACATTCTGCAAGGAATTTACTTTAGGTGTTTTCCCTGTTACTGAAAATCATGCAGCAACCTTTCTCCTACCCATTCTCTGCTTATGATTTTCTTCAATATTTCCCCCCAAAAAAATCCGTTATTTCACTAATAGAGGTACTCCCTCTACCAAACACAGGTCATTATCCTTATGTCTTAAGAGGCCTACCTTATGAGTCGTTATAGGTTGAGAAAAAAGGTCATTCTATGCAAAACTATACACATTTACATCTCATATGTGGTCTTGCACTTTGGGCAAAAACAATGCTATTCCCATAAATAAAGTGATAACCAGGAAGCATCCATAGCTGTGTAAGGCTTTGGACAAATAGGTCATTTATTCATCAGCTCTAGAAAAGTTTGGGAACTGGAACCCCAATCTGGAGGATCCAGAGACCAATCAAGTTTTAGCATACTGTGGGTATCAGAGAGAAACCCTGAAGTCAACATATCTCATTCTTCAGTTTTCTGTAGATTGATGCATTTAATTGAAGTGGATGGAGGAAAAGAAAGGAGGAATTAGTACCAAAGAGAAAAAGAAGAGAAGGGAAAGGAAGGAGAGTGGAGAGGAGGGGAGGGGAGAAGAGGGGAGGAAAAGGGAGGGGAGGGGAGGACAGGAGAGGGGAGGAGAGGGAAAAGGAAGAGAGGAGGGGAAGAGAGAGGAGGAGAGGGGAGGGGAGGGAAGGAGAGGGGAGGGGAGGGAAGGAGAGGGGAGGAGAGGGAAGGAGAGGGGAGGGGAGGGGAGGAGAGGGGAGGAGAGGAAAGAGGAGGAGAGGAGAGGAAAGGGGAGGAGGGGAGGAAAGGGGAGGAGAGGGGAGGAGAGGAGAGGAGAGGAGAGAAGACAGGAGGAGAGGGGAGAGACCTAAAACATTTGCCCCAGAAAAATGCTGTTCATTTCTGTGTCCTGTCAGTCACTTGGACAGCACACAGCCAGAAGCCTTAAGGTGAAACTAAAAATTGTTAAGATTTTACAAAACCAGAGGAAATGTAGTTTTCTGCCAGCAAAGCAATTTTCTCCTTCATACAGTTCTAATTAAGGAACTTGTATGCTTGCAAGCAGTTCAAAACTAAGCTAATCTCCAAAGTGATTTTCTTAGGCATAAACAACTAGGATTACCCTATGCCTTAGAAATAATCACTTATTTATTCACCTCTCATGCTGCTGTATCCTTTAACCCATTCTGAGGAGAAAATGGCAAAAAATATATTTCCCAGATAATATCATAAATGTATCTGATTTTACCTGCTTTGAAAAAACAGTCATTGCTGGCACACACCAAAAAAAGGAATAGTCCATATTCCATCCATGCAAAGAAAAACAAAGCATTAAATCAAAGTCTCCACTGTCTCCAAGGTACTGGCTAGAGTAAAAAGGGAGAGTGGGCTACAGCCCTACCTTACTCTCAGCTAGCAGTCTCTCATCACCTTCACCCATCACCTTATCTGACCCGAAGGTTTAGAGAACATGAACTTTGGGTGGTATTGAACTATGTAAATACATGAAAAGCCTTTGAGAATGCTCATCAAGGCGGAAAGAGCACCAAGTAGCACAGGGCTATGAAAAGAACACCTACTAGTAAAACATTTGCTTTCAAATCCCACTCCTGCCCCTTATTACCCTCTGGGGTAAGTCCCTTAGCCTCCCTAAGTCTTAGTTTCTTTATCCCTAAAAATAAGGTGATTGTACCAGATGAGGACAGAGATCCCTTCCCACTCTAAGCCTATGATCTCTGATCTCCATTTGAGATTGTAATGACTCAGAATGACTACGGGGGTGGGGGGTGACATTGATTATATACAATTGTTCAGGTAGAGATCTGACTATATGGCCTCTGAAATCACTTTCCACTCAAAATTCTCTTTCCTAGCACTTTCTTTATATTCTTCATAGATTTATAACATCCTATGTTACATTATATCTGTGCACATGTTTTACGTCCTCTATTAGAAGTTCCTTAAAATCATGGACTGCATATTATTGATCATGGTATCAATAATAATAAGTATTAAGTATAAACAGAAGAGGAAGGGAGCAAAGATGCAAAAGAAGGAGAAAAAGATAACAAAGAATATTGATCAAGTCTTGAATGTTCATAAACGTTCCTTCCATCTTTCTCATTTCAGAGAGAAAATAAGTCAGGAAGGAAAAAAAACTTTCAAGTCTAAAAACATCTATTGCATTTATTATGTGCTAGGCACTGGGAATACCAAAAAAAAAGGCAAAAATAGTCTCTGTGCTCAAAGAGCTCACAGTCTAATGAGGGAGTTTAAACAGTCTAATGAAGGAGACAATGTGCAAACAACTATGCACAAAGCAGAGAGAGTCAGAGAGAAGAGACAGAGAAACAGACAGAGTGAGAGAGAGAAGAGAGACAGAGAGAGTGGGAGAGAAAGAGAGAGAAAAAGATGCAGAGAGAGACAGAAAGAGGAGAGACAGAGACAGATGGACAGAGAAAAGAGAGACAGAGTGAAAGACAGAGAGAGAAAGAGAAAAGAGACAGAGAGAGACAGAGAGACAGAGATAAAGGGAGACAGAGACAGAGACAGAAGCACAGAGAGAGAGAGAGCGAGAGAGAGAGGATAAATTGGAGTTAATGTCTGAGGGAAGGCACTAGCTTTACGGGAGACTGCAAAAGGTAGGATTTTAGATGAGACTTGAAGAAAACCAGGAGGTGGAGATAAGGGAGATAAGAAGGGAAAGAATTCAAAGCTTGGGTGAGAGCCAATGAAAATGCGCAGAGTTGGGAGATGGCATGAGTTCTTCAAGGAAAAGCAAGAAATCAATGTAACTGGATCATAGAATATGTGGAAAGGTGGGAAGGGGCCAGGTAATAAAGGGCTTTAAAAGCCAATCAGATGGTTTTATATTTGATCCTGGATTTAATACAAAGCCACTCGAGTTTACTGAATGGGGAGGGGAGAGGAAATATGGTAGTCAGAAGGGCACTTTAAGATCATCACTTTGATAGCTGAATGGAGGATGGGCAGGAATAGGCAAAGATTTGAGGTTGGGAGACCAATCAGAAGCATATTGCAACAGTTCAGGGTGAAGTGATCGGGCTTACCAGTGACCAGGGCAGTGGCAATGGCAGATGAGAGAAGGAGGCACGTACAGAAGATGTTGCAAAGGTGGCAGCAACAGGATTTTGCAACCATTTGAATGTGGGGGATGAGAGAGAGTGAAGTCAAAGACGACATCCAGGTTATGAACTTAGCTGACCAGGAGGATGGTGATGTCCTGCACGGTTAGAGAGGAATGAATTGAGGGAAACATGATGAGTTCAATTGCGGACATGTTGAATTTAAGATGCCTAAGGGACATCTAGTTTGAGATGTCCAATAGACAATTGGAGATGTGAAAGAGATGACCAGGAGAGTGGTTAGGATTGGATTTAAAGTTTGAGAATCATCAACATAGAGATCATTGAATCCATGGCAGTGGATGAGATCACCAAGAGAGATAAATATAGAGGTCAAAGAAAAGAGGCCCCAGGAAACCCACAGTTAGTGGATATGACCCGGATAAAGATCAGTCAGAGAGGTGGAACAAGAACCAGTAGAGAGCAGCATCACATAAACCTAGAGACAAGAAAGTATCAAAAGAGGGTGACTAATAGTGTCAAAGGCTGCAGAGAGGGTGAGAAGAATGAGGATTGAGAAAAGAGCATTCGACTTTTAAACTAAGAGATCACTGGTGATTTAGAGACAGGAGCTTCAGTTGATTGAGAAAGTCAAAAGGCAGATTGCATAAGGTTTAGAATCAAGTGAAAGGCGAGGAAGTGGAGGCACCAATTGTAGACTGCTTTCTCAAGGCATTTAGCTGAAAAAAGGAAGAAAGATATCTGATGGCAGCTAGGAATGATCAAGTAGGATCAAGTAGATGGTCTTTAAAGATGAGAGACATGCATGTATTTATAGGCAGCAGGAAACCAACCAGGAGATAGGGAGAAATTAAAAATGAGTAGGGATAGTAGAGGAGGCAATGTGCTGAAAACAGGACAGAACAGGATCATTTGTGCATGTAGAGGAGCTTGCCTTGGTAAGGAAAAGAAGAAGAAGAAGAAGAAGAAGAAGAAGAAGAAGAAGAAGAAGAAGAAGAAGAAGAAGAAGAAGAAGAAGAAGAAGAAGAAGAAGAAAAAGAAGAAGAAGAAGAAGAAGAACAACAACAACAACAACAACAATAGCAAGAAGAACAAGAGGAAGAGGAGGAGGAGGAGGAGTGATATGAAAGAGGGATGACAGGAGGAAGTGGTGGAAGACATTTGAGTGGTGCGAGTTGAGGAGGAGAGAAGAAGGAGCTTTTGTGAATGGCTTCAATTTTTTCAGTGAAATCTGAAGTAGGTCATGTCATCAAGCATTTAGATTCTCATATGTCAAGTAAACCTAGTAAGTGCAGAATTCTCATACAAAGGCTGAAGATCTGGTATGCTGGTTTAAAAAAAAACAAGTGAAAACTAGTTAAATGAAGTGAGAAACTTCAGAAAGGCAAAATAGCTTCCTCCAAATACTTGAAGGGATATGACATGGAAGAAAGAGCATACTTTAATGCAGCACCGGAGCACAAAACTGGGGTCCCAAGAGACTATAGGTTCTGCCATATTTGTTTTCTTTGTCTTCCCAAGCAAAAGGAAAACAAGATCAACTAAGATATACTATCCAAAAGGCTGAAAAAGGAGTGCTCGCTCTCTCTCTCTCTCTCTCTCTCTCTCTCTCTCTCTCTCTCCCTCTCCCTCTCCCTCTCCCTCTCCCTCTCTCCCCCTCCCCCTCTCTCCCCCTCTCTCCCCCTCCCCCCCCCCTCTCTGTCTTGTTTTTAGTTCTGCTGAAGCAACAAGCTGTCTCTTCCAAAGAAGAATTTGCTTGGGGAGTTAATGCATGAATTTAAGATGTCTTCTGCTGCCACCACCTGGAAAATCCTGGGCAATTCGCAAAATGCCCATCTGTGTAGTTAGTGAGATCTGTATTAGCTATGGAGAACAACGGCAATTTGTAGAATTAAAATACATAACAACAAATCAGGGACTAGACTTCTTCACTTTGACACCAGAGGTCAATTCCACCATTCAGCAAGGAAGTCCAAGCTGAAGGTGCTAATGTAGTACTATTGTTTATTAGGGCTTTTGTCTGTTCATTTGTTTTTTCTTTTGAAGAATGAACTGTCTTAGGAAGTAGTAGGCTCCCATGCCTGGAGATGTGCAAATGGGGGCTGGATGTCTACTTGTTAGGGATGTCATAGAGGGGATTCCTGATGAAGCATATTTGGGTTGAGCTATGTGACCTTGGAGATTCTTAGATTGGGTGATTTGATGAGGTTCCAGGAACTTACAAGCCTAGTGCAAACTTTAACAATAAAGTTAGCACTGTAGAACAAATCAGCCATTCTTGATTGCAGAAAGCTAACTTTTGTGTCAAGGCAGAAATGAAGACAGTTCTGATGCATTTTGTCATTTGCATTTCCTTACCCTTCCCAGTTTTCCTCAGACCTACTCTCTCAACACCCCCCCCCCAGAAGAAGACTCCAATCACTTAAAAGTTTTGTTTTGCTTTGTTCTTTTAAATTATACTGAATAATGGCACCCATTATGGCTCTATAATAGATCTATAATGAACCTGAACAAATATCGCTAAGCAGATGACTAAAAACCTACCCAGAAAGAAAACACACACTTCAGCCCAGACAGTGAACACATGGAACTGGTTTTCTATAAACACAAACTGGTGCCTTTCAACTCACACTACCTGTTACATTATTAAATGGATGAAATACAACATTAAGAATACGAATGCTCTTTGCTGCCTAAAACTGAAAGAGAACATACAGACCCTAAAAATAAATTAGTGTGTGTTACATTTGCTTCTTTTGTTTTAAACAATGACTTCCAGACTACAGAGTCAGGGGAGCAGTAAATGGCAAAAAACAGATGTTAAAGTGAGTCGTGCAGAAATAAAAATAAATAAGCAATGGAGATCACCATGGTAGAAGAAAGTAGTGTGATATCATTGGCAGAGCATGAAGTAGAGCCAACAGGCCTAGGTTCCAGCATCAGTTCTGCCAAAATTTAGCTGTATGACTTGGGCAAGTCACTCTCTTGGTCTCAGCTCATCTGTAAAATAGGGGAATTGAACTAAATCATGTTTCAAGTCCCTTCTTTCTAAGGATCCCATGATTGAAACCCAAACCATTCAAATTAGCACTTATTAAACCAGTGCTTACTATGTCTAAGGCACCATACTAAGTATTAGGAAAACAAAGCCAAAGAAGAAAAATAGTCCCTGACCTTAAGTAGCTTACATTGTACTGAAATAATCCTACTAAAATGGTTGAAAAGCAAGTGAATTATATTTGCCATATCATAAATTACCCTAAATAAATTGTTGTCAAAAACTACAAGAACAACTCCACAAAGTTGCCCCAATTTACTCATTTCACATCAACACTGTAACCAAGCCGGGAAACTGCATTAAAATGTCATGCAGCCAATCAGCCACCTATTTGTATAACCCTGGTCCTATGGCACCGCCCCTTAATATTCATTTTACCTAAGGATATTGGGCAAGATACTCGTTCCTCAACTGCTCAAGATGCACAGAGTGAGATAGCACACTGTTTGCTGTTGTAGCTCAGTCATTTTTCAGTCATGTCCGACTTTCTGTGACCCCATTTGGGGTTTTCCTGGCAAAGATCCTGGAGTGGTTTGCCACTTCCTTCTCCAACTCATTTTACAGATGAGGAAACTGAGGCAAATGGCTTTAATTGACTTGCCCAAGGTTACATAACTACTAAGTGTCTGAGATCAGATTTGAACTCACAAAGATGACCCTTCCTAACTTCAGGCCTGGCACTCTGTGCCACCTAGATGCCATAACATACTGTTAAGCTCTGGGAATTGTCCAAGAAAAACAATAAAGAGGTGGGAAGAGAGAATAACAAATGGCTTGAAAACCAAAAGCATTCCTTTTATTAATGCATCCTAATGGGAGGAGAGAAATCAATTAATAAATCACATTCAATTGAATAAGCCCTTCATAACCTCCTTGTATCAGTATATGCTCCAGTTTCAGCTGCCCTGTGCTAAAGCGAAAAATCTGGGCTAGGCAAGCATTAGAGGTAATGATGAAATCTATACACTTGGAAGGAGGGGTAGCACACTTTTTATTTATAATAACAGGGAACTCCAGATCCATAAAGGCAACTTAATTAATTTCAAGAATCTTTCAAAATAACCACTTTTAGGATCCAAAGAGAAGGTTCTAGCTCCTTTGAATGGTCATGAAGAATTTGGGAATTTTACAAGTAAAATCACAGGATGGAGCTCTTCTGACATGAGCTATTCCCTTAAAACTGGTAGAGGGTAGGGGAAAGTTTCCTTTCCTTCTCTTTCCATCTAGCCCTCAGGCCAAAGAGGCAGGTACACACAATTCACACACCCATGCACACCCAAAGCCAACTTTAAAACATGTCTATACAAACCGTTCTTACCACACCACTTTTAACTCTCAAAGTAAAGCACATCATAAACATCAAAAGCATTTCCTAAGTTCCTTACGATTAAAGGATATATAAAATCAAAAATATAGTGTAACTCCTTTTGAGTAGCTAAAGCAAGTTAAAGCAGAACTTTTGCTATAATTTAAAAGAAATGTGTTAACCTACAAGACTTCTAATGGAAACAATTTACTGCCAAGTATGTGCAAACTAAATCAAAGTCATGCCATCAATTTACCAAGAAAACTTCAAATTAAGAAATGAGAAAAAAATTGAATTTGGTGAGGATATGATGGAGCGAGTGACCACTATTTGGAATAATGGGCCCTTCTGTCCATAACACCTTAGAAATGTATTTTTGCTTTTATAGATTTCTGGCCTTCATCTCTTACCATTCCCAACTATTCTTCCTTAAAAGTGAGAGTTTCTAATCCAAGTCACACCACCACCAGCTCCTTTCCACCTCCACCAAAAAAATATCAACAACAAAAACCCACTCATGCAACTATGACAAATGGTTTTTCACTCTTACACCATCAATTCAGTTCGGAGAAATGGATCTCAATTAAACCCTTGCCCTAACCCCCATTTCCCACCTCATTTTTCCTCCGTGCCTTTTATTTTCAATCTAGGGAATCTAACACAATTCAATTCAACAAATATTCATTATGGCCTTTGTATATAGAGCACTGTACCAGCGAGCAGAGGATGGGGGGAGGGGGAGGGTCTGTTAGAGATGCTATGTTTAAACAAGACAGTCCCTGCCACAAAAACTCCCACGTTAGATATGAGATATCACTCCTTAGCCCGGGAAAAAAAAAAAGAATGAGCCCAAGCTGAAGCCCAGTGCAAAACGCCAGCGAGGGCAGGGTGGAGGGTGAGAGTTGGAAGAGAGGAGTGAAGAAAAGAGGAGGAGAGAAGAGGAGAGATCGGGGACAGAGGGGGAGAGAGAAGAGAAATTCAGTCCTCTAGGACCCATTAGAACAGGTGCCTCTTGTACCTCAGCTATCCCATTTACTGAAAAGCCATGAAGGGGTGCGAAGAACTGTCTGCCTCAAAGACCACACGAGGGGAAAAAAAGATCCACCCCGCTCGCATCTCCTTTTTCCCCTGGGCACTGTAGCCACCGCCGCCACTGTCCCCATCCTCGACACTGAAAGAGACCTTAGAGACCATCCGAGATGAGGAAAGAGATATTTAGAAAAGCCGAATGACTTTATCAGGGTCACACAGGTAGCCAATAACAAAGTCTGGACTAACCCAAGTCCGCTGACTTGACTGAAGCCCATCTCTAGGTGCTGGAATTTTATCACGCCGGTTCTCAGGCCATATTATCTTTCCAGCTCCCCTTCCCAATCTACCTCCTCCCCCCCACCCACCCCACCCCACCCTTCCCTCGGAAAAAAGTAAAGATCCAACGGACAAATGAAACAGGAAAACAATGCACCTCAGATCTGCATCCTAAAACGCAGGTCCCTCTCCCTGGACACAGTCCAGCCGCCTCCCAGGTATACCAAGTTTCTAGCCAGAGGATTCCCAGACCATCAGGGGCCGGCCCCAAATCCACTTCCCCTTCTCCGCCGGGGACGAGACCCCGCCTCCAACGAAGAACCCAGCCCGTCTACTCCGCTGGCCCCCTAGCCAGGGACTGGGGAGCGGGGGCAGGGGTTGGGAGAGAGAGAGAGAAAGAGAGAGAGAGAGAGAGAGAGAGAGAGACAGAGAGAGAGAGAGAGAGACAGAGAGAGAGACAGAGAGACAGAGACAGAGACGAGAGAGAGAGAGAGAGAGAGAGAGAGAGAGAGAGAGAGAGAGAGAGAGAGAGAGAGAGAGAGAGAGAGAGAGGCAGAAGCGCTCAGCAGAATGGCCCACCCCCGGAGCCCCTTCACACTCTCGCTGGCCAGCCACCACGCGCCCAAGTTCCGAGGGTGGGCAACAGGGACAGCTCCTTCCTCCTTCCCAGAGGCTCAAGCCCCCGCTGCACACGGGTGGGGCAGGGCAGAATGGGGCAGGGCAGGGCTAGGCAGAAGTAGGGAGGGCGAGGCTTCCCAGGTATACAGTTTCTGGCGAACAGACAAGACTTCATAGGAAAAACTTAGAGGATCCAGCGGGAGGGCGGCAGCTTCCCTCCTTTCAGAAAGGGGGCTCCCTGCACCAAGAAACCTTGCCCTGAGCCACGGCGAGAAACCCCCTCAGGCCCAATCCGCTCCCGGTCCCTTTGTCCCTCTCAGACGCCCAGGTCCCCCGCTTACCCCAGAGCAGCACCAGGAAAAGTCGCAGCCGCCGCCGCGCTCGCAGCTCCATCGCTCTCGCTCCGGAGAAGCCTGGTTGGAAGTCTCCCAAAAGAGGGAGCCAGGGGCCGGCTCGGGCTCGTGAAGGCGGGGAGGGGAAGGACGGAGAGGGGAGGATCAGAGGAGGAGCCGGGGATAAGAAGGAGTCCGAGGCGGCCCAAGATAGGTGAGCAGCTACAGCAGTGCCCACCAGCCTGGTTCAGCCTGGATGTGCCTAGTGACCCCACCAGTCTCTCCTCTCCTCCTCGTGGTTCCCTGGCTCAATTCTTCTGCTCTCCTAGCCCGGGCGCAAAAGCGCGACGAGAGCCAACCGAATTGCGATCTCCCCCGACTCCCGCTGCCCCCGCCTCCTGAGCAGAGGCAGACCGCCCCTCAGCGCCCATCAGCTGGAACTCTCCTGCTTCTTCTTTTTAGGGGTTGTGCTTTGTTCCCTCCCCCCACGGCAGGTCCTCTTTGCATGGGTTGGAGGATGAAGAGGATGTAGTGGCTATTCTGGGATCCTCCAGGGGAGTTAGGGGCCGGAACCACCGACAAGCAGTACTGCTGGAGGAAGGAGGGACAGAGGGAGAAAAAAAAAAAACCGGGACGCTGTCACAGGAGAGGAGGGTGTGTGTGTGTGTGTGTGTGTGTGTGTGTGTGTGTGTGTGCGCGTGTGTGTGTGTGTCCCCTTTGCTTTGTGCATCAGCACCACGTGTGCCTGTGTATATGTAATTGTCCTGTCTTCATTCCTTTCCCTGCCAAGAGTCTACAAACACTTTCATTCGAAGATCTTAGTGCCCCCCCCCGCCCCCCACACACACACACCTTTTTCTCTCTTCGAGCACCAACGCTTAGGGTGCATTGGTTAAGCAGCCTCTGCTCCCTTCTATCCAGAGGCATTGCTGAGCCCACTCTGATTTCTCTTGACTTCTCAATAATAATAACTATTACTCAAGGACCAGCATTGTAGTACCTAGCTATCTTGAGATGGATCTAAATGGAAAGAGGAGATATCAACATAAGGGCTGTCCAAAGATAGCTGCCAATTCCCAAACCATTAAACTCTGTTCTTATATTCTTTTAGTTGTGATAATAGTAATAATAGGTAGCATGTATAAGACATTGCTACAAGTACTAGTAGCCCTACAGATGAGGAAACTGAAGCTCTGAGAGGTTAATTGCTCATGGTCCCTGGTCAGTGGCTGAGGGAGAATTTGGACCCAAGCTTTCTGTCCCCTCCTCCTGGTAAACCAGGCTACCATTTTATTGTATAAATGTAATATATAATGTCATTTTCATCGGAACCACCTATCAGGAGTCTGTTTTCTGCAATTCCTAATGTGGCTAGCACTTAATAAAGGGTACTGACAGTGGTGATAGCTTTATGCTACTATCTAATCCTGGAGGATATGACCTTACTTTTTTTCCTCTCCATTTTTAAGATTTGTTTTCATTTTCCTTCATTCTGAGAGAAAAGAGACTGATATAATAAAGGAGTCAGGATCATTTGTGCCTTTCAACTTAAGTAAATTCTAAAATTATATTTCAAGGGATTGTTCCCCCCCCAAAAAAAATTAACTGACGAGCTCTCTCCATCTGAGGAAATTCATGAGACACAAAGAAGAGTGGTTCCAGAGGTCAATAGCAAGTCTCTTCTCAAATTTACTGTATCATTATAAAGATACTTTAAAACTGGGAGCTATTGAATGTGATCACTTCTACAATACGTAATGCTGATGTGGCAAATAAAATCAATAAAGGTAAGCTGAGGTACACAACTCCCAGCAAAGTCAGTTTATTAACAGTAATGTACATATATGTTAACAAAGCAGGTCAGACAGGCAACCTCAGTAAAGCCAGGGACCCCAAAGAGGAGGGGACCCTTTTTATTGACAGACAACAAAGAAAAGAACTTGGTAGTTCTGGAACATTACCATTGACTCTATTAAGAAAAGTGGTTGGTGTTCAAGTGTGGCTAGTCACCCCTTTTCTGAAAATGCAGGGCAGCTATGTGGGACAGCAGATAGAGTGCCAGGCCTAGAGTCAGGAAGACCTGAGTTCAAATGTGGCCTCAGACATTTCCTAGCTGTATGACCCTGAGCAAGACATTTAACCCTGTTTGCCCCAGTTTCATCATCTGTAAAATGAGCTGGAGAAGAAAACAGCATACCATTGCAGTATCTTTGCCAAGAAAACCCCAAATGGGGTCTCAAAGAGTCAGATATTAAACGAAGGAACAACAATAAAAATTATTTTGTGGGATCCATCTTTATCTTGTAATCTCTGCTAGGGGATCAAAACTACTAGATTTGTTGTCTCCTTGAAAGAGTTTAAAAACTCCCCTAATTGCACAAGGACAGACAAGGACAGACAACATATCTTTTGGGGATAGTACCAAGCTAACTTGTGGGACTTAAAGATAACAATAGATATTCTGGAAATATACCAGTGTGAGAGAAAAAAGCTTTTCTTTTAATTATAACTTTAAACTAACTCAAAGGGACAGCTGCGTTCCTGAGCTCAACTCAAGGACATAGAAAGGTAGCTTTAAGCAGATGCAGTCTCGATTATAAAATCAATATGGCATAAAATCAATTACATTGAAGAATCAATACAGTCAAAAACTAGAGGTAATACTAATTTGATCCTCCAGATAGCAAATACAGGCATCATCCTCAACATTAGTAGACTCTAATTTCGTAGTTTATGTTCTATTCTGTTGTACAATGAATAAATATTATCCTAAGTGAAAGCAACCCACCACAAGACAACAAAGCTAGCACCACACCCATAGTATGACTACTGGGTGATTCATTAATTGAGAAATCATTAGGTGATTTTTAAACTCTTAAGTCAATTCGCCCAAGTTGCAGTTCCCAATAAACTAGAATAAAATGACCAAGTCCAAAAAGCAGGTGTTTCCATCACACAACACATACAAATAGCTTATGAATATAAATACCTTGGGATGAATACACCTATGGTATCATGTAACTACAGTTATTTCTGGATATTCATACTTCCTATTGCTACCCAACTCCAAGGCAAACTTCTATAGCCCTCTGTAAGTTGCCCAGTTAGGGCAAAGCCCAGAGGACAAAAAGGGAGAGGTGCAAAGAAGTAGGAAGAGAAAAGAAGGGGTTTTGCTCTCCTACATTGCTTAGACCCATGATTCTATTCACATGAACATTCATTCTACAGAAGCAGATAAGAACCAGAGCATTAGTCTCAGAGGATTACCAGAGGCTCAGCCCAAGGTCATACATTAATTTGTGTCAGAGGTGAAGTTTGAACTCAGGTCCTTTCCACTCTAACTACTACAATGCTCTTCTCACAATACATAAATATTGGGTGATTTGGTTGATTTATTTCAAACTATATGATAAGGACAGGTGATCTTTTATAGACCAATGGGAGAGAGATTATGAGGCAAGGAGGAATTTTCGGCCAGTAAATCATGGTCACAGGTGATGGCCTTCTATGCCTGTTAATGGTATGAGGGAGTAGGGAGGAAAAAGGAGGAATTTCCTCTGATTTCTTTCTTTCAAGCCTGGTGCCTACATAGAGCTGCAGGAAAAAGGGGGAAAGGGTTGGGGGCAGGGGATTAGAAAGAGGAGGCAGATTGTTCCTTAGTTTAAAAGCCAAACAGGGCAGTCACTTGTCTCCTGTCGTCGGTTCGAAAGGAAAGAATGATCTATGAAAACATTTCTCTAAATCCACTTTCGGAAAACCAGAGACCAGCCACCATCCTCTCATCCCCCAAGACATACTAGAGGTAGTTTCCATTACATAGTAACATGGTAATTATAACTAACATTTACATATGTCACAATAAATTTTTCTCCTCATTATAACCCTGAGAGTTAGGTGTTCTTATTATCCCCATTTTACAGATGGGGACACTAAGGTTGAGTGACTTGCCCAAGGTCACACAGCTAGTAAGTGTCTGAGGCTTGACTTGAGCTTCTCTTCCTAACTCTGAGATAGAGCTCTAGCCAATGTGCCACGTAGCTGCCTCAGGCCACATTTCCTGCCCCGCCCACTCCCACATAAGGCCATTGAGCACCTCTGTCAAAACCACGTAGCTGGACCTTCTGCTCTTGTGTGTCCATTCCTTCACAGCTATGTTCAAGTACTCTTAAGCCTGTGGCAGGACTGTATTCCCAAACCTTGTCACCCTTCAGTAACCAGTTGGTATAAGTTAATACCGAACATCCTGCCCCACCCACCCACCCAAAGACATCAGACACTTTAGCCTCTCCCTTGTTTCCAGTCCATATTACATATACTACAAGAATAATCTTTAACTGACTATGTAGAGATGTAACTGTGGGACAGAGACAAATTGGATTTGGAGTTAGACCCTGTGTGAATTACATTTGTATAGGCTTTATGGTCGGC
Organism: Trichosurus vulpecula; assembly: GCF_011100635.1. NCBI lineage: Eukaryota > Metazoa > Chordata > Mammalia > Diprotodontia > Phalangeridae > Trichosurus > Trichosurus vulpecula. The sequence goes on along the minus strand of NC_050581.1, from coordinate 124,952,442 downwards.
AAAGTGCCTTCCTCATGGCTACCCTGTGAAATATTAATGCACGTATCATGATTCCCTCTTTTACACATGAGGAACTTCCCTAAGCTTCAGTTTTACCTGAAAAATGAGGGAATTAGACTAGATTTCCCAGCTCTAAATCCTACGATGCGCATGATTTTTGTGGTCAAGAGCTTTCTATGGTTCCCGATTGCCTCCAGAAGACAACCCCTTGCTTGGTCTGCTATTAAATGTCCTTGCTTTGCCCCAACTTTATTTATTTCCCATTACTCTCCACTTTTGTCTCGCTCTTACATATCTATGATGGAGCCTGCTCTTATAGGTTCTCAGGAGTTGATTGGTAAATCAGCCAAAATAAGCAATAACTCTGAAATAAGCAAACCCAACAAATCAAAGTTTGATTTATTGTTTTGTAGACTGTCCAGATTTAAGAAAGTGATGGGAAAAGTAATAATAATAAAGATTGAGCTTAAAAGTGTGCCATGCTTACATCTTTTTTCAATTTGTTGTTAAGCATTTCCCAGTATGCTTGATGTTTCCAATTACAATGAAACTACTTCCTATTCCCTGAATACGCCTCCCAATTTCTTTCCTCTGAGCCTCTGTTCATGTTGTTCACTTTGCCTGGAATACTCCCTCTTCCCAGTTCCACTTGTTTATTTCCTATCCATCCTTTGGACTTCATTCAAATACCACCTCCTCCATGAAGCTTTCCCCAATCTTCTCCCCAAAGTAATACTGTGAAGTCCAACAGCTCTTTGTTTATAGTTCTTCCAAAGGTTTTTCCCATTCCAGTTTGCATTGTAGTTATCTGTTTATCTTAATAACCTACTGCAAGGTTAACACAGATGGCAAGGAAGACACTTTCTTCATCTTTGTGTTCCCACAATGCTTGGCAGTGCCTTCTATATGATAGACACTAGATAAATATTTGTCGAACTGGAGACAACATCTCCATCTGCTACATCCTCCCCATAACCCGACATTCTTTCATTTCTTTGGAAGCCCTGATTCCAGTCTTCCTCTGACATCCATCAGAAAGCCAAAACATAAAATAACCCTTCCTATACTGTGGCATTTTTCTTCCAGTTCTAACAATAACAAAAGAAAAGCCGAATTATCACATTCCGAGCATTGGTTAGCCTGTAGTTACACTTCAGCTGGAAATTCCCGAAATGAATTTCATCCACCAGATTTTCAGATGTTCCGCCTCTTTGTTCATAAGCAAATTCAGACTTTCAAAGCAGCTCATTTCCAATTTCAACTCACATCACTTGACACAACTCATTAATCCTTCAGGCACGCATCTTCACTGCTTTGGGAAATTGGTACAAAGAGCACCTGCAGAGAGCTGCAAATGTTTCCTTCAAAAAGAACTTATGCTACCTCTCTGAAGGCTATTTGCATAATTTCACAGAGATGTTTTCTCAAAATGTCAGAGTCCTCTACAAAAAGAAGTCTACAACCAATCAGCACAACCCTGATTGGGATGAAAGACTGAGAGAGCCAATCCTTAGTCTCCCTTTAATCCACATTCAAGTTCAACTCCATATATTTATTCCATTAATAACACTGAAAAATAAAGCAAAAGAACAGAAGGAAGGCTAGAAGAAATAACAGGCAAACAGATCAGCTTCAAAAGTTATGTGTTGAATGTGTTACATACTTAACAAAAAGAAAACTGGAGATTCATGGTTTCAGGAACAATCCTCTCCTCTTCTACATGCATATAGAAATGTTTACTTTCTTTGGAACTTAAGTTCAGAATTCTAAAAAAGAAAATGAAAAAAAATTAGAAGAAAAATAAAGCATAGGATTTAGAGCTGGAAGGGATATTGGAAATCACCTAGACTTCTCATTTTATAAAGTAGTGAACTGAGTAGTAAACAGAGAGGGGTCAAGACTTGCCCAACACCACACAGGTAATCAATAGCACAAACCAGTTCTGACTCTGAAGCCAGGGCTCTTTCCACTACCTAACTACCTTCCTATACTAGAACCAAATTAGACTGATTTCAGTAGCAGCTAGTGCCTGGAGTACAAAAAGGAAGATCATTGTGTACAAGGAAGATGTCACTCTATTCTCCCTAGCATAACCAGGTGTTCAACTACAAGTCCCAGAATTCATAATTAGGTTTCGGAACTTTTTCCCTGCCCCCAGAGAATATTTGTACATTTGATTGTAGTCTAGGAAGAGTAAAATGAGTAAATAAGTTGTATTTCCTGCTTAGAAAATCAGAACTTGCTATCAAACATCACAGCACCTCTTCCAAATACTTAAAACATCACTTAATCTCTTCATCTCATTACCCCTTACTCTCTCAGTTCAGCAGACAAACTCACTGCTGAGTCACTGGAAAAAAAATCACGCCACCTGAAGCTAGATTTTCCATCTTTCTGTAACGTCAATCATGGCAGCACACTTGAAGACTACTCCCGTGAATAATTTCAAGAGTCTAATCGCATAGTATAATGAACTCTCTATTTATCCAGCGATAAACTATTGTTCAATAAAGTAAAACATAACATTCATAACAACATCCTTAAGCAAAACATATCATCTGATATATATATATGTGTATATGTGTGTGTGTGTGTGTGTGTCATAACACTCAGTTTGTCATATGGCACATAGAATGTATCACTGCATTTACAAGCGTTCCCCAAAATATTTGTTTACACAATTAGGGGTCCCAGGCTAGGGTCTTCCCTAGCACTACACATCCTTAAGGAGTAGCAGAAAATACCACACCATCCACCCCTAGATCACAATAAGAACAATCTTCTTAATCAATACCAAGCATCCAAGTAAAGTCCTCTTTCATCTTGACTCAAAGTTGACTTCCAAGTCCCATGGCTCTTCCTCTGTGGACTGACCGCTCCCGACTCTTGCCTGGATTCACACCTAGGCAGCTCTCCTATCTTGCACCAGATCTCAGCTCACTGGGGACTGCTCCACTCCAAAGTCTTCCTGCTCCTGCCCAGCAGTCTCTAGGGGTTTCTGCCCGCAGCTTCTGCCTCTGGGAAAACAAAGCTTAACGGGGCAACAACACGCACTATCAGCACCACCATCTCAATTCACCTCCAAAGTCCAGAGGCTCTGTGATAACAGCTCAACTCACTTTAACAGCTCTCAAGAGGTGCTTAAGCCAAACTTCCTTCCCATGGGCAGGTTTCTGCCCTACAGCTCTATTTGCTTTTACAACTCAGATGCTACTTCAGCAAGTCTCTGCCACCAAAGGTCTTCTCTTTGTTCTTAGAGGTCTCCTCTCTGCTCTCAGAGGTCTCTTCTGGGCTCTTAGAAAACTCAATACACATGTCTGATTGGTTAGAACTCACATACAGGTCTCTGATTGGCTAGAACTAAATCCAGCAAAAAATCCTTCTTTACTTGCTGTTACACCTTCCCATCCCAACATGTCTTCAGTCACCCCATATGGTGTTACAAAATGTGAACAGGACTTGGAATCAGAGGACCCAATTTTGAATCCCAGATCAATCGCTTGTGAATTTGAGCAAGTTATTATATTTCTTTGAGCCTCAGTTTCCTCCTCTGTAAAATAAGGAAACTGGACTAGAACAGGGATGCTGAACCTAGGCTCTGTGATTTTTTAAATAACATTCTGATTACTGCGTTTCAATATAATTGTTTTCCTGTGCAATTCTCTGTATTTTATTTTGTGCATTTAAAAACTTTATTCTGAGGAATTCATAGGTTCCACTAGACTGCAAAACAAAAAGCTTGAGGACTTCTGGACTAAATGATCTTTAAGTAATTCATAATGTCCAGAAAGAGGGAGATGATAGTTCTACTATGCACTGCCCTAGTCAAAATATGTCTAGAGCAATGGTTCCCATTTGGTGGTTTGCAAATCCCCAAGGAGTTCATGACAGTGGTCCAAGGGGTTCATAAAAATTCTTTAAAGGCTCCTTAAGCAGTAAATAATAGTAAGAAAAAAAGTTATCAGTAGTAAATTAAATTACTCTGGGGCATCACAATTGGTGTTGGTGGCAGCTAAAGAGGCCCCTCCTCCACAGGAATGCTTGCCTGGGACATAATAAGCCTTTAATTAGTTCTTTTTTACTTATTGATTCATCGGTTGATCATTTATACATTTTCTTAGAGTTCCTGCTTTGAAGCTGTGAGCCAAGAGACTGAAAAAAACCCCCCAAGGGGATTTAGACCATTTGTTTATTCAACAAGCATTTATTGAGCACTATCTACGTGCCAGGCACTGTACAAGGCACTGGAGATGTGAAGACAAAAACTAAATGGTTCCTGCTTTCAAGTAAGCCATATTTTATTAGGAGAAAACAATGTATACACAGATAAGTAAAAACAAAATACATAACAAATAAATACAAAGGGGATGAGGAGGTCACTAGAGACTATGGGAGGAAAAGGAGGAACAGGATGTACTTCATGTAGGAGATGGTACTTGAGCTGAGCCTTGAAGGAGGTGAAAGCCTGTGCAAAGGTACTGATGCTGGACAAATACACACCAAGTGTCTTTATAAAGGATACTTTTTCAGCTTCATGGTGATGCTTTAAAACAATAGAAATCAAAATGAAGCAGAACAAACAGGCAGACTGTAAAGATGCTAAGAGTGTGCCAGGCTTTGACCCCAGCTGTTCCCTAACACAACAATCAAACTAGAAATGGAAAGTGGTCATCCTGCAAAAATGGATAGAAGACTCGGATGCCATCCCTGGTGATTAGACCATTGCCTGGAAAGCGCCCAAGCCTTGAATGTTATTTGCTTAAAAGTTTCCCTGCATTTTCTTTCTCAGTTGTAGTTAAGTTTCTATCTATTAGCATTATATTTAGAGCATCCTCTTGATATTTTGAAGCGAAGGAAAACCAAGTAAATAAACATAGATACAAGAGGAAAAACTGGTCGACAAGAAAGGAAAATTTCTCTGGTCAATTTTTCTTGTGCCCTAGTGAATTTCTCTACAGGTTCTCCTCTGCCTTTTGTTGAGCCCCTAGAAGTGAAGTTAGAAAGTGGCAAGTTCAAATCAACCACTTACTAGCTGCATGACCTTGGACGACTCTTTGAGACTCTCCAGATATCAGTTTCCTCCTCAGCAAAATATGGAAGTTGGATTAGATCAGTAGTTTTCAAATTTTTTTATCTCAGGACCCCTCTAGACTCTCGAAAATTACTGAGGACTTCCCCTCAAAGAGTTTTTATGTGCATTGTATCTATCAATATTTATCATATTGGAAATAAAAATACTTTGATATTATTATAAAAATAACTTTAATCTTGAGGACCCCCCAAATAAAGGTCTTAAGGTCCTTCAGGGTCCTCAGGTCACATTTGCAGAATCACTAGACTAGATGATTCCTAAGGTCCCTTTCTCATTCTAGATAAAGGGCTTTTAAGATGGGTTCCATGAAATGGTTTCTTTAATATTCTGATAACTTTCTTTTAATAATGAGTTTCTATTGTAATTCTAGATATTTTATTTTATGCACTTAAAAACACGATACTGATAAGGGGCCTGAGGATGTCCCCAGACAGTCAAAGGGGTCCATATCACAAGAAAGTGTTAATAACTCCTGCTCTGGACTTATGATGTAAGTCACAGGGGGAGAAAGGATTGTTTTATATTCCCTTTCATTTGCAGGGGAGACCAATGGACCTTGAGAGGTTCTAACACTAAGTCAGATAGTTGTCTGGGACAAAGACCTAGAGTTCAGCCTCAAACAAAAGAGCTCAAAACCAGACTTAACCTTATCCTAGGGGGATATTCTGCCTGTATTTTGTCCCTTAGCTAAATATGGCATCCTGAAGCCTTAGCTATATCTAAAGAGATATTGGCCAATGCATCTTAGCAGATAGGTGCTAAGATGCCTATTGCCTGAGGAGGGCCTGGGTTTATATTATTGGAGCACTAGGACAATGAGAACCACAATGTGCTAACCAAAAGAACTTTTACTTAAGGTGGTACCTCCTACTTCTAGTGATGGGGAAACCCCAGCAAAGATCTAACATTCAAAGTGGCTTGTGAGAATCTTTCAGTATCATTAGCACTGTCCAAAAGAAAGCATCAGCAAGCCAAATAGGTCAGGACTTTCTTTAGAATTCCCCTAGGCATGAAACCTAGAACATGATATAGGTCTCTGAGTAGTCGATAAAAGTCAAAGAGTTTTGCTGGTCACTTCCTAAGGGACTAGCACATATGTAGTTTGGCTGCCAGAGTTCAGACATTAGGTACCATTACAGCTGAAGCCAAGAAAGACTTTTTTTGACCCTGTCTTATCTTACACATACATCTATTCTCCTACAGTGGCCAACGGACACCTGGAAGAGGTGAAACCCAAGAGCCTGAAGTAGAGAAGGCAGCTACAGGATCAGAAGACACAATATGTCCCTCTTCCCACTGCTGGTGTATGTGGGAGTGTACATCCTGACTATGAAGAAAACATTTTGGTGCTACTTTTCTTACAACACTATTTCATTAAATACCTTTGCTTTAACTATTGTGTCTTCCAGTTGATTAGAAAAGTAAGCAAATCAATTATGGCTCATGAATTGTGGTCTTAAGTGAATACAAACCACTTAACTTGGGGTAGCTTGATTGAAGCCCACATGTGAGAGTGAGTGCTCCCAGGTTCTCTGAATAGGGAATGCTTCATCATTAGATTTCAATGCTAGGATGTCTTCCATGGAGAACTACAAAACTAGTGACTAAGACAGAGTCTGAGTCCTATGATTTAAGGGAAAGCCCTGGTCCACCAAAGCTGTCCCAGAAATGAAGAAATCAAAAGCAAGAGTTCTTTGGCTAAAACAGAAACTGAAGACAAGTTCATTTCCCTGAAGTCAGCAGTGTCTGAGGGAGAAAGAATCTCTCTGGAATGATGCCTGGAGTCGGGGTGAACACTATTCTATTTATAAAGGGAATGAGATAGGGAGAGGAGAGTGAAATGTCTTAGAACCATAACGGGTCAGAGTTCTAGCCACAGAACAAGAGATTCAGAGTTCAAAGAGACTTCATAATACCTTATAGTCCAATTCATAGCTGACCAAGAATGCCTGTGAGAGCATTGCAGAAAGTGATTGTCTAAGCTTTACTTCCCAAGGCAGCCCAGGCTGCTTTTGGATAGCCAGCTCTAATTGTTAGGATGTTTCTTTTTTCCTAATCAGAGCCTAAATCTGTCTCTCCACTGTTTCCACTGCTAAATCTGCCCTCTGGGACCAAAAAGAATTGGTCTAAGAACAGCCCTTCAAATACCTGGAAACAGTTCTCATGACACTCCCTGAAACACCATCTTGGACTCAAGGATAATCATGCAGAGTTCCTTTAACTCATTCTCATGTAGGAGGTAGCTCTGTGTAGTGGAAAGAATGCTGGATTTTGAGGCAGTCGTCTTCAGTTTGAATCCCAGCTCTTACTAGCTCTGTGACCTTGGGTGAGTTATTTAAATATCTCTGGGCTTCAGTTTTCACATCTACTCTGAGGGAGATTTGAGCCTAATAAGGGAATGAGAGAGAAACACAAATAAATGTATTAAATAAGTGGATTGGATCGGTGCCTAACACTCTACTATACAAGGTCTGAGGGGAAAGGTCATCAACACCCCAGGATCAGGGAAGACATCATGAAAGAGGTGACAAGTTAATTGAAATTTAAAGGATGGCTAGAAACTTAATGGAACATCTGGGTGGTACAGCGGATAGAGCACTGGGGTTGGAATCAGGGAGACTCATCTTCATGAGTTCAAATTTGGCTACATACACTAGCTGTATCACCTTGGGCAAGTCACTTAACCCTGTTTGCCTCCTTTTCCTTATCTGTAAAATGATATGGAGAAGGAAATAGCAAACTCTTCCTGTGTCTTTGCCAAGAAAACCCCAAATGGGATCACAGAGTCAAACATGACTGAACAACATGAAAATTAACAGGTGAAAGTGCAGAAGGAAAACATTCCAGACATAAAGCATAGGGTAGATACATTCACAGAGGTAGGAGATTTGGGTGAATAAAATTTAAATGGAGTATCAAGTGCACAGAGAGAAATAATATGAGAAGAAAGAACTAGTTGAGGAAAATAGGTGTGAGAAGAAGAGACTAGGGGAGGCATGGGGGAGGAAAGGACAAGATAACTATGTTCAAGTGTTTGAAGGGCTATCTTGGGGAAGAGGAATCAGTCCAGGAGTGGGGAACCTGCAGCCTTGAGGCCACATGTGGTCTTCTAGATCCTGGGGTGTAGCCTTTTGACTGAATCCAAGTTTTACAGAACAAATCCTTTTATTAAGGGGATTTGTTCTGTGAAGTTTGAATTCAGTCAAAGGGCCACACTTGAGAACCTAGAGGGCCACATGTGGCCTTGAAGCCACAGGTTCCCCACCCCTGAATGGGAAGATGATACATATAACAATATATGTAATGCCTAAGGATTTTATCATTATTAGGGAAGTTAGAAGAAGTCTATATAGAGAGCAAGTACAGGTGTGAATCTATTATGTTGGTATGCTCTCAAAAAAAATAGAAGGGTGAAGTGAGAGAGGTTCATTCTCATCTGAAGTGGTTTAAAGAGGACAGGATATATACACACTCAGTTGAGTATAGAAACCTATCTTATCCAACAGGGAAATAGGAGAGGAAAGAGATAAAAGAAATGGAGGGAGTGATAAGAGGGAAGGCAGAGTAAGGGAGGCAGTGGTCAGAAGCAAAACAGATTTTTCAGGAGAAACAGGGTAAAAAAAAGAATGATGGATAAACAAAAGAAAATAGGCTAGAGGGAAATACACAGTAATCATAACTATAAAATGAATGGGATGAACTCACTCATAAAACACAAGCAAGCAGTAGGATAGATTAGAAATCAGAATCCAACATTATGTTGTTTACAAGAAAAATTGCTTAAAACAGAATGAAACACACAGAGAGTTAAAACAAGAAGCTAGAGGAGAATTTATTATGTTTCAGTTGCAGTAAAAAAAAAAAAAGCAAGAGCAACAATCATGATCCTAGACAAAGGAAACACAAAAATAGACCTAATTAAAAGAGATAATCCGGGAAAATGCATTTTGCAAAAAGGTACCAAAGACAATGAAGTAATATCAATACCAAACACACATGTACCAAATGATATAGTATCCATATTTTTAAAAGTTAAATGAGTTACAGGAGGAAATAGACAATAAAACTATACTAGTGAGGGAACTCAACTTACCCCTCTTAGAACTAGATAAATTTAACCATAAAATAAATAAGAAGTTAAGGAGATGAATAAAATTTTAGAAAAGCTAGACATGATAAACCTCTGGAGCCAACTGAAAATAGAGTATACTTTTTTCTCAACTGTTTATGGCTCCTTCACAAAAATTGATTATGTATAAGGGGATAAAATCCTCACCAAAAAAAATACAGAAAAAGCAGAATATAAAATGCACCCTTATTTGACCATAATGCAATAAAAATTACTTTCAATAAAGGTAATTGGAAGCATAAATTAAAAATTAATTGGAAATTAAACAATTTAATCCTAAAGCATGAATGGGTCAAAGGAAAAAGTCATAAAAACAATCAATAATTTCGCTAAAGATAATGATAATAACAAGACAATATACCAAAAGTTATGAGATATACCCATAGCAGTACTTGGGGGAAATATATGTGTGTATTTATATATATATATGCTTATATCAAAGCGGGGAGCACAGAACAATGAATTTGGCATGCAACCAAAAAAAACTAGGAAAAGAACAAATTAAAAATCCCAAACTAAATAGCAAAATAGAGATCCTGAAAATCAAAAAGGAGATTAATAACAGTGAAATTTAAAAATTATTGAACTAATAAATAAAATGAGAAGTTGGTTTTATGAAAAAACTAGTGAAATTGATAAACCATTGGTTAACTTGATTTTAAGAAAAGAAAAAAAGAAAACCAAATTACCAGTATCAAAAATGAAAAGGGTAAATGCACCACCAATGAAGATGAAATTAATTTGGACTCTTTTTGTTTGTGTTGGGACTTTGCTCATTAAAGCATGCCTGCACCTGAGAGTGCCAGGAGGAAACCTGCAATGCCAGTGTGGGGAGAAGGACATATCCCCAAGAAGAACTTTACTTGGACACTCTATTGACTGAAGAGATTGTAACTTGCTGTGACCTAGGGGTGGATGGTGTTTTTATTTTCTGCCACCCCTTAAGGACGATATGCTAGGGAAGACCCTGACCTGGGACCCCCTGCAAGTGTAAACAAGTACTTTGGGGGATGCTACTGAATGATGTTTTGCTTAAGGATGTTGCTATGAATGTTATGGTTTAGTTTATTGAACGATATATGCTGTGTGGCTATTCTGAGAAATGCTGTAAGACATACTGAATGATATGTTTTATTTAAGACTATGGGGCCAACTTACTAATAAGTGATGTTATGTTGTTGTCAAAGTTATACTTTAGTTTCCTGAATAAGGTTTAGTTCTAAATAAATAGAGAATTCATCCCACTATGTGATTAGACCCTTAAAGCTATTCACAGCAGCAGTCCTCAAGTGTGCTGTCGTGATTTGCATTACAAGCCCATCAGTTACCCTCAATCTGGCTTAGCCTGTCTACCAAGACATTTTTACCTGGGTGTGGCTGCTGCCCATGCAACAGCTTCTTGGAGCCACAGGTGAGAGCTGGGCACAGGTGGACACCAAAGATGGATGAGCAGCCCTGAAAAGGGCTCTGCAAGCCCTCACACCAGCGGTGCTAGTCCTCCTTGAATACCCCATACACTTGGGGCTCCAATACTGTTATTACGTGTTTCAGGAACAGGGGTTGCCAGGGTAAGATAGTGGCTCCTATATTTGGGTTGGAATCAGAAGACTTGGGTTCAAATCTTGGTTCTCCTGCTTACTACTTTTATCGTTTCCCTTCTCTGGCATTTTTCTGTAAAATGGTAAAACTAAAGGAGATAGTGTCTAAGATATTTAGGTCTTCCTACTAGCAAACTAAATAAGAGGAGTTCACGTGGCACAGTGGTAAAAGCACTGATTCTGGGATCAGAGAACCCTGTGTTCAAATCCTGCCTTCATGCTTACTGCCTGTGTGATCTTGTTTGGCACCCCTCCAGGCCTCAGTTTCTATATCTGTAAAATGGAGGCAGGATGTTGAATTAGATAGTCTCTGCAGTTCCTTCCAACTGTCAATCTACGATCCTAAATCTTATATGAGTCTGGAAGGAAGCAGCTTCCCTACTCCATTTTTTCTTTTTCCCACGCTCCTCCCTCTTTGACATTTTTTATCTAAAATCAGAGATTCTTATAGGAGAAAGAGAATTCAGAGGACATCTACTCTAACATCCACCTGAAATATGAGTCCCCTCCAACAACATTCCTGATGAATGGTCATCGAGCCTCCACCTGAAAGTCTCCAGTAAGAGAGAACCCATCACCTATCATCAGGCAGTTGTAATAGCCTATTCTATATGATCATCCTCTTGTCCCCAAACATACATTAAATACACATTTTATATTATAGGTTTTATACATATAATATATTGTATTTGTTGTTGTTCAGTTGTTCTTTCAGGCATGTCTGACTCTTTGTGACCCCATTTGGGGTTTTCTTGGCAAAGATATTTGAAGTGGTTTGTCATTTCCTTCTCCAGTTATAATTTTACAGATAAGTAAGTGTCTGAGGCCAGATTTGAACTCAAGAAGATGAGTCTCCAGACCCCAGGCTAGGCATTCTATCCACTGTACCACCTAGCTGCCCCATATATTGTATAATATATATTTATATCATATATTATATATTATACAATACATTGCATATTATGTTTTGTTGTGTTATGTTATCTTATGTTATATTGTATTGTATTATATCACAGTATATACAGAGACCCATTCAAATACACTAACCCTGCTAACTTACCACACTCTGATCCTGCTCGCATTCTCTACATACACATATACATATAGACCCTGACTATTCACTTTTCCCATAGCGGCAACAACGGTATAAATTCTGTTGGGGCTCCCTCTTCACTGCCTTCTAAATGCTGCACTGGTGTCATACTCTCGGAGATCAAAGCACAAGGAAAGCATTCTAGTACCCACCCAGCCCCAGTGCCCACCTTCTCCATGTTGTCACGAAACAAGGCTCACCCAGAAGCCGCGCTGACCACAGGGCTCTCCTCCTGGACGTAGCTTCTCATTCAAACTCACTTACTGACCGCGGCTATCTTCTCTCTCCTTCTTCTGCATACCATTAATCACTCCAGCCACAGTACTAACTGTCCGTTCACAGAAAACTCCCCAGTACATACTTAGGGTCTGGATCTCCTCCTGCCACGCCAAACAGATCTCTATCATCAAATAACACAACTCAGGGAGCAATCAACAACTACAGGCAGCTGCAAGCCCCTTTGCCTTCCATGGGCAGCTGTCTTCCTGTCCATTCAGACATCCTCAGAGTCTAATAAAAAGGTTGCTGTGGGAAGGAGATATTAGACTTGTTCATTTTTATTCCAAAAGGCAGAACTAAAAGTATGGATGTAAGGATACAACGGGGATATGGGATATATGGGGATATGGGGATAAAAGTATGGACATGAGAATGCTATGAGGATATGAAGAGAAGCTTCTGACCAAAGCTAATCAATCATAAAATTGGCTACTTCAAGAAGCAGCAGATACAGTCTCATTGGAGGCCTCCAAGCAAAAATTGAATGACCACTTGTTGGATAATATTGGACAGGGAACTCTTTTTCAGACATGGTTAGAGGTCCCTTTTACCTCTGACATATTTGATTCTGAGACTAAAACCAAGATCTTCCACGTGCATGTCCAACACTTTCCATTATGCTACTGTGTGGCTCAGAGATACTCCCCAGGAGTGGGGAACCTTCAGCTTCAAGGCCACATGTGGCTTCTAGGTCCTTTGGTGTGGCCTTTTGACTGAGTCCAAGTTTAACACATCCTTTTATTAACGGGATTTGTTCTGTGAAGTTTGGATTCGGTCAAAAGGCCACATTTGAGGGCCTAGAGGGCCACATGTGGCCTCGGGGCCACAGGTTCCCCACACCTAATCTAGAAGATTGTGGTTTTTCCTAAGGTACCACAACCATAAATCATGAATAAGCAGAGGTGAGTTCTAATAATGCTACCTTTCTAAAATCGGTGATAAGAGAGAGGTGTACAGGAATCAGGAGTGGGTTGAGAATTCTGAATTGCTTTCTGAGGCTAAGTTATAATGACATGAACAATTTATAGAGAAAGCTAACCCATTCCCAGTCAGGAGGCACATAACTTATGCCCTAAAAGGAACAGGGAATATTTGAAGAATCCAATTACTGGTTACCTAGACTATTTCTGTCTTTTAATTTGTGGTTAATACTTTTGTTCTAAAAAGAAAAGAAAAGGAATTCCTAATGTAGTTTTCTCTCCACTCGGTGAACAGTTTTATATCTGTGAAGTCCATCAAGTTACATCATTTTCTTGGCTGAAGCTTCCTGTTAAAACTATGAAGGGCCAGATAAGAAGCAGAAGACAGTCATGGATTTGGCAGGCCCCAACTTAAGGAATTCATCTGGCACATTTGCAAAGACAAAGAGCTTTAAAATTAAAAAAAAGAAAAATAAAAAGCAGTCTATGTACTCAAAATAACTATGAAGAGAAAAAAAATATTTAGAGAGTGAAAACTTTAAATGCATCATGTTTTCTTAGGTGAATGCTTGTGGTAAGTTAACCTGAGCTATTTTTACAATAGTTCTGAATAGTGAACTCTCTCTGGCCTGTGCTTACATCACGTTGGAATACATATTTAGGATAATGTCATAAGTAAATCAGATAAATCAGCAGTAGTTACACATTGTGATTCATTCACGCTGAGATTTTGAAAGTGGATAATGCTTGTCCCAAAGCTTACATTCAAAAACTTGATGTATTAATTGGCCCATGTCTCCAAATTCCTCCTCTGACATCTCCACCAAGACCTCTCTACGATAAAAATTGTAGACTATGTCAGGTTATACCAAGATGGAAAGGCCTCAAATATGGGCCCAGAAAAAGAAAAACTGGGGAAGGGCATATCTTATTTCCAAGGAATAAAATAAGTAAGGTGGGGCAAGGGGAGAAAAGAAGAGTATCATTGTATACTGTATTGAGAAAAAATACTTGTTAAGGAAAATCAGGACTTAGAAGGAAGAAGCATAGAAGTGAGCATTTGTGTGGAGATCAACAGTGGTAGAAATAGAAGCAATATTGTCATAAAAAGTCTGCTACTGACCACCTGAACAAAAAGAGAAAGTAGGTGAGGAACCCAGGGGGAAGAGGAAAGATCGTAAGCCTAGAATGAAGACATATCAAGGGAGACACAAACTACGCATCTATCTGCTGGAGTTCTCTCTTTGTCCAAAGTCAGACAGCTGATAATTTCTTGATTTGACTTAATCATCATTTCATCTTTCAAAAGATGGAGAATCAGAGAACTATTCATCTGGTCCCAATTCTCAACAGCAGGGAGGAACTGGTTGTTCGAAGTAAAAATGATGCGAATCTTGGAGGTGGGTTGGGGAGTGAGCACCACATCTTAGAAAAGAGAATAGTAATCCTAGATTTGGTGAGAACATATTTCTAAGTCTCAGAGAAAGGATCCATAGAACCTCATAGCCTAAAATTTTGTAAAGGTGGCTATCCCAAGGAGGATAGGAGTCATTCAATAATGAAATTCTGAGGACACAAAGAGAGTCCACAAACAATTCCAATCATGAGGGAAAAGGAGTACAACCAACTTAGGTTTTTAAAAAACATGTATAGAAAATGGAAGGTAGATGAGGCCTTTATCAGAGATACTAGTTGCAAAGATTTTCTCCCAATTTTCTGCTTCCCTCCTAATTCTTGTTGCATTGGCTTTTTTGTACAAAAACATTTCAATTTGACATAATCAAAATTATCCATTTTGCATTTTGTAATGCTCTCTATCTCTTGTTGGGTCATGAATTCTTTACTTTTCCACAAATCTGATAAGTAAACTATTCCTTGCTTTCCCAAATTATTTAGAGTATCAACTTTTACTCCTAAATCATGAACCCATTTTGACTTTATTTTGGTATATGGTGTAAGATATTGGACCATCTCTAAAATATACAGGGAGCTAAGCCAAATATATAGGAATACAAGCCATTCCCCAATTGAGAAATGGTCAAAGGATATGAACAGGCAGTTTTCAGAGGAAGAAATTAAAGCTATCTACAGGCATATGAAAAAATGCTCTGGATCGCTGCTGATTAGAGAAATGCAAATCAAAACAACTCTTAGATACCACATCTCTCCTGTCAGATTGGCTAAAATAACAAATCAGGAGAATGATAAATGCTGGAAAGGATGTGGGGAAATTGGAACATTGTTGCATTGCTGGTGGAGTTGTGAGCTGATCCAGCCATTTTGGAGGGCGGTGTGGAACTATGCCCAAAGGGCTATAGAAATGTTCATACCCTTTGACCCAGTAATACCACTTCTAGGGTTGTATCCCAAAGAAATCATGCAAGTGGGAAAAGGACCCATATGTACAAGAATATTTATAGCAGCTCTCTTTGTGGTAGCCAAGAATTGGAAAGCAAAGGGATGCCCATCAATTGGGGAATGGCTGAACAAGCTGTGGTATATGAAGGTGATGGAATACTATTGTGCCATAAGAAATGGGGATGATGCAGACTTCATAACAACCTGGAAAAACCTACACGACATAATGCTGAGTGAGCGGAGCAGAGCCAGGAGAACGTTGTGCACAGCCACAGATATGTGGATTCCGTGAGGACCAACCCTGACATACTGCGCTTCTTTCAGCAACCTAAAGGGGCAAGGACAATTCCAGGGGACTCACGATGGAGAATGCTATCTTCATTCGGAGAAAGAACTGCGAAGTTTGAATACAGACTGAGGCACACTACATGCTCGCCTTTTCTGCTTCTCTTTTGTTTTTGTTTTTGGGGTTTTTTTTTTCTTGTTTGTTTTGTTTTTTTTTTTTTTGGTTCTGTTTCTTCTTTCTCATGATTCATTCCATTGGTCAAAATTCTTCTCCACGACTTGACTAGAGCATAAATTAATTCAATGCGAAGTTATACATGACAGTTATATGAGACTTCATGCCGTCTTGGGGAGGGAGGGGGGAGGGAGGGGAGAAAAACTGGAACTCAAAACTATGTAGAACCGTGTGTGGTAAACTAAAAATAAATAAAACACCTTTAAAAAAATATATATATACCTATATATATATATATATATATATATATGGCTTTAATAAACTTCAAACCTCCTTATAAATAAAAAAAAAAATAGTCCAAGAAAAAAAAAAAAAAGAAAATGGAAGGTAGTGCAGGAACCAGAATGAATGCAAAAGTATGACATGGTCCTGTAAAAACAATATCAGGAATTCCTAAGATCAGAATGAGTCAATACTTGTAAAGAATGCCAAGGATTACAAACAAGGCTTGCTGTAGGGGAGGTAACTATACTAGAAAGCAGAAGCAAAACAAGAGATAGGAGAACTGTTCCAGTTGGATGGGACAATAGCTGACAAGAGAAAGAAGGCAGAATTACTCAACTTTTATTCTGTTTCTGTTTACTTTTCTAAGGAAAATAATCTTTGGAAAGGAAAAGATAGGACAAAGATGGTTAATAGGGAGTTAGCATAAGTACATATAGCTAATAAGATAAACGCAAAACAAAAGAAACTTGAGGTTTCACCTCATATCTCATAACTTGGCGCAGGTGACAGAAGATAGAAATAATCAATATTGGAGGAGTTGTGGGAAGATGATCACACTTACGCACCGTTGGTAGAGCTGCGAATTGAAACAAACATTATGGAAATAAATATAATTTGGATTGCGCAGAGAGTCAATAAAGTATCTATATCCGATAGTCCGGAGATTCCCCTGCTAAACAAACCTCCCAAGGAAATCAAAAATAAAAAGAAAGCCTCCATAATTACACACCAAAATGTTGCTGTACTTTTTGTAATGGTAAAGAATTAGAAAGGAATTTTCTGTCTATTAGTTGATTAAGAGACATGACGTGCGGCAAATGAATGGAACGGAATATTACTGTGCTTTAAGAAACTGTGAATATGTAAGATACTGAGAAGCATAAGAAGATCTATGAACTGTTATAAAGTAAAATAAGTAAACAAGAAAACAAGCTACACAATGACTATGCTGGTGTAAATGTGAAAAGCAATAACAATAACAAAATAGAAACTGAATGCTTCAAAATTATAACAACCGAGCTTAGCCCGAAAGAATTATGAGAAAGCATCTTCCCTTCTTTCCCACTCCCGCCCCACTCCCACTCACCACCACTTACAAGTGACTATTTGGATATAATATCTTACTCTTCCAGTATATTGATTACTTTGGCTAAACTTTTCCCCCCTCTTTTTATTCTTTATTATAAGGGATGGCTAGTGATGGGGGGAGAGGTAGATACATTGGGAAATGTGGGTAATATGAAACTGGGAGGTGTCCATTAAAAAAAATTTTAAGAGAGCTCCTAGTTGCTCGTGATGAATTTAAGTCACCAAGCCTAGATTAAATATAGCCCTGGGCAAAAAACCAAGAAGATAAAGCTGTGGAGTCACTATCAGTGATCTCTCAAAACCTACAAAAAAAAGAGGAGAGGTGTTGTGGATTAGAAGAGAAGAGCAAATGTACGGCCAATTTTCAAAAGAGGAGAATCTGCAAGCTATAGACCAGGGAACTTGACCTCCATTACTGGCAAGATTCTAGAATATATTACTAAAGAGATGGTTCAAAAACATCTTGAAAAGGAAGCAACGATGACCGAGTCAGCATGGGTTTGATAAGAATAGATGGTGCCAGACTCACCAATTTCCTTTTTTGGGAGTCATCAGATCAAAAGGGTCCAGGCCACTACTCCAGAGGAAGACAGCTAGGATGGGAAAGGTCCTTGAGATTATGTCATAAGAAGATTAGTTAACATTAGGAGGGAGAGGTGTGACAATCGATGCAAAAATATTATAATTTCACTGTAAAATAAAAACTTTCTACTATCTCTATTTTCTTTTGCCTTGTGGATGTAGAAATATGCACCGCATTCAATTAATGCAGTTTGGTCCTTCAAAGTATTCTTAAACTTCAGTCCTTCTAGTGAGAGCTAGAAATGTTTAGTCTAGAAAAGACTTAGAGAAACATAATCATCATATAAGCTCCAGAAGACAAAACTAGGGAGGGGAAAAGGGTAGGGGCTGTGGAGAAGCAGGCTTCTGCCCAATATAATTTTTTTAACTTTATATAAGAGTTGAAAGAGACCTCAAAGTTCTTTTCATTAAAGAAAATCATCTCTAAAGCATCTCTGACCAGTAGTTATCCACAGTCAACTTGATGACTTGCAGTAAAGGGGGACTCATTCCCAGCCAAAGCACCTTTGAATGGCTCTGATCATCCCAAAGTTTTTCCCAACGTCAAGCTAAAGTCTTTCCTTCAGCTCCCATCCATTATTCTTAGTTCAACATTCCAATTCAGGAAACACTTATTGAGTACCTATCATGTACAAGGCACTGGGTTAGCTCTTAAGGAAAAAAAAGACAAAAACAGAAAGCAGGCCCTGCATTCAGAGTTTCCATCAACCTGAATGCCTTCTGACCAGAGGGCCTCCAGAAGAGCCTGTTGATTCTATCAAGTTTCCCCAGAGTCTTTTCTTTTTGGCCCAGTTCCGCAAACTTTTATTAAGCATCTATGAGATGCTAGTGATCAGATAAAAAACAAAAGACCCGGTGTTCAGAGAGGTTACATGCTATTAAGATGGAGAGTAAGGCATGAGCGCAGATAAGTATAACATAACATGGCAAGTGAAGGGAGGAAAAGGGGAGATCAGTGCTCTAGGAATATTTAAGGAGAGAGAGAGTACCATAGCTGGAGAGACAAAGCTTCGTGGAGGAGTTGGTGCTTAGGCTGATACTTGAAGGATTCTGAAAAGGAAGCAATGGGGAGGGAAATGCATTCCAAGGGAGGTGGTTTCTGCAGATTCACAAGAACATTACTTTGACAAGTTTGGGGTACAGTAACATATCTAATTTGCTCCAAATGCAATGTGTGTGAAGGGGAGTGATATTCTAGAAAGGTAGGTTGGAGGTAGATTGTAAAGGGCCTTGAATACCAGGCTAAGGAATTTCTTGGCCCTACAGACAACAGGGATCCACTAAAGTTTTGTGATCAAGAGAACAATTTGGTCAGTACAGTGTATTAGGAAGTATGTTTAGGCTGAGGTGTGAAAGATTGGAGACTTGAGGCAAAGCAGCCAATTAGAAATCTACTACCATAATCCTGGTGAGTGGTCACAGGTAACATGAGAGACGAGAAGGAGATGAATGCAAAAAATATTAGAGGGGTAAAAATGGCAGCATTGGACAGCTGATTGAATATGCAAATTTTTTAGACCCCAGTATTAATGCCTACCATTTCCTATACTGCCACTGCTATTCACTGCTTGGTCTTTCCCTGACTTGCAGGCATGGATAAGTGTCTGCTTCCTCAGAGTGGATGGGGAATCTCATTTTCTCTTAGGTAACAATGGGTCTCACAAGAAAAACAGGAGGGGGGCAGCTAGGCATCACAGTGAGTAGAGCACCAGCCCTGGAGTCAGGAGGACCTGAGTTCAAATCTGGCCTCAGACATTTGACACACTTTCTAGCTGTGTGACCTTGTGTAAGTCACTTAACCCCAATTGCTTGCCCCCTCCCAAAAAAAAGAAAACAAAAGAAAAACAGGAGGAAGGCCTTCAGTACATTGGTTAGTTCCTCTATAGAAGATTTATGAGAAAACTTGAATAAGAACACAGTTGAGACAATACAGAGAAATTGTACTCTATACTAGTGGAAAGATGGTAATGAGATCACGTATCCATCAAAATATGCAAAAGATTCTGGGGTCCCCACCAGCATTTCAGCTCTATAATAAAAGATCAATAACACTTCAATCTGAAGCTACCCAGGCTTCTTCTTCCTGGCTACCTCTTCTCATCCCAATGATTCTTCCATGCCCAAGTCCTACCTGCCATTCTTATCCAGCCAGTGAGTCAAATAGACAGGGAAGTTTAGATGTCCTGGGAGGAGTAAGAGAGATCCATCATATATGAAAATGATCCTTCTATTCAGCCATCTTCCCTATCAGACCTCCCATACTCAGCAGAACTCAACACATATTTCTTCAGTGTCTACTAAATACAATATGGGGCAACGAAGTGGTACAGGGCCAGACCTGGAGTCAGGAAGACTCCTCTTCCTGAGTTCAACTCTGTCCTCAGATCTAGCTGTGTGACCCTGAGCAAGTCACTTAATCCTCTTTGCCTCTATTTCCTCATCTGTAAAATGAGCTAGGGAAGGAAATAGAAAACCATTCCAGTATCCACCTTTGCCAAAAAAAAACCCAAAAGGGGTCACCAAGAGTCAGACACAACTGAAAAATGACTAAACAACCAAAATACAATATGCAGTGCTAGGTACTGGATGCTAAAGATGCAGATAATACTTGGGCAAAGGTCCCACAACTGATGGTTATCAGGGTCCTTCAATCTCTAACACAAGCAAACATGAAAGAATAAGAAAGGGCTCAGAAGTTAGTGTCAAAAATACAGCTGTTTATGACATAGGGTCATCATTATCCAACCCTTCAGTGTTCTCTGTGCCCAAAGGCAAGACTTTCTCCTGAACACAGACAAAAAAAGGGGAAACATTATACCAAATTCCTGGGGCTACCATCCAGCAGGGCAAGGGCTCACCTGGCTTACTAGTGTAAATATAATCAGTCCTGAAGCTACAATACTAGAGCCAGTTCAGGAAAACCAATCCAGAGGTTCTAGGTCGTTCTGCTTTTATTTACTGTCTGCAGGCATCCTCAGAATGGAATGATGCCCTAATTAGGACTTTAGCCACAGCTCCCATTTCTCTACCCCTACAGCCCCACTTCCTCAATGACTCCCTGAATTGTGCTGACAACATGAAGACATGATAGTATTTTTATACTCCCTAACAATTTTCAAAGTGCTTTCACACACATTGTGTCATATGATTCTCACAATAACTATATAATGTTTTCAGGGAAATTATTCTCCCCATTTTCCAAATGGAGAAACTGAATTTCTTAATAGTAAAGTGATTCATCTAAGGTCACATAGCTGATAAGTGGCAAAGCCAGAAGGAGAACCTCTTGTTTCCCATCTCAGTGCTCTTATCATTATACTGGAAACACCTTGGAGAGAGATGTGAAGACACAAATACAGAGCATAGGAACATAGGAGATTAAACAGATGTACGTGCAAAAATACACAGAAAGAGACAAGTGGTCTGATGGTACAAATTGGCGGTGGGATTGTCCAGCCCATGGACCACAAACTATCATCATGTCTAACCACAGTCCTCATAGGCAAACATTAGGCAAATCAAGCTAGTGGGAGTATAGTCCATACCCTAGTGACCCTTAAAGAACAGCATTTTTTATTTTTTAATTAATTTTTATTGAAAACTTAAAAATTACAACAAATGAGCAATTCAATATAAAAAACAGGAGAAGAGGATTCTGTATGAGACCGAATTTCTACTATGTACAATTCAAGTATAGCTTAAGTATAGGTTCCAATTAGGGCAAATGAAGAATCCCTTGAAGGAGTTGTATTATTCTCATTCATGCAGCCACTTCAAAGGATTCATTATCCTCACTAATTGAGACCTATTTCTTAAATATACTATGATGATAACAAAACTGCCCTGCTTGTTGGCTGTGTCCCTTTTAAACTTCCTTCAGCTTCCATCTGTGTGTTTTTAAATATTTCATTAATGTTCTTTTTTCTTTTTTAATTTTTTTGCATTACTGTCATTCCTCATCTATTCTCCCTCCCAATTCTCCTCCCTAAAATAAAAGCACTCTGTTGTAACAAATAAGTGCAGTCAAGCAAAACAAATTCACAAATTGGCCATATCTGACCATGTATGTCCCATTCTGTACCTCTGATCTATCACCTTTCTGTCAAAAGGGGGAAAGCATGCTTTGTCATCAGTCTTCTGGGGATATGATTAATTGGTGCATTAAACACAGTTCTTAATTCTTTAAAAATTTTTTTCTTTATATTATTCTACTAATTATATCAATTATTCTCCTGGTTCTGTTCACTTAGCTCTGCATCAGTTAATATAAGTCTTTGGGTTTCTCTGAATCTGAACCTTTCATCATTTCTTGTGACATAGCTATTCCCCATTGGAATTGCATCTATTTTGTTTCCAATTCTTTGTTATAATAACAAAGAAAAGAATCTATAAATATTTTTGCACATATGTGTCTTTTCCCGTTGTCTTTGACCTCTGAGGTCAAAGTAGTTGCCTAATTAGTTGTAGTTGGATCAAACAGTAAGTATTTATTAAACACCTATACGATTTGTGGGCATAGTCCTATATCTTTCCAGAGTAGTTGGACCAATTCACATCTCCACCCACAGTGCACTAGTGTTTTTATCCTCCCATACTTCCTCCAACAATTGCCATTTTTCCCTTTTGTCATCTTTGTCAATCCAATGAGGGGGTGAGGTTGAATCTCAAAGTCATTTTAATTTGCCTTTCTCTTATTTTTGCTGATTTGGAGCATATTTTTCATATAATTGTGGATAACTTTCATTCCTTCATTTGAAAACTGTTCATATCCTTTGACCATTTATCAATTAGGAAATGGCCCTCATTCCTATGTATTTGCATCAATTCCTTATATATTGTAGATATCAAAGAAGTTTGCTGCAAAGATTTTTTTCCCAGTCAACTATTTCCTTTCTAACTCTCACTGCACTATATATTTTTTTTTACTTTGTACAAAACACTTTTCACTTTTACATAATCAAAATTGCCCATTTTTTTCTTTTCTAATCCTCTCTATCCTTTGTTTGGTCAATATCTCCCGTTATTAATAGTTATGAAAGGTATCCTTTTCCCTTCTTCTCTGATTTGTTTATTATATTACATTTATATTTAGGTCATGTATCCATTTGGAGCTTATTATGGTATATAGAATAAGATGTTAATCTAAACCTAATTTCTACCAGATTGTTTTCCAGTTTTCCCAGTAGCTTTTCAAGTCAAGTCAAATCAAAAAAATCATTTGTCAGGCAATTATTATGTGCCAGGTGGTGTGCTAAATGCTGGGAATACAAATACAAGCAGAAGAAACACACTTTTTGTCAAACAGTGAGTCCTCACCCCAGTAGTTGATATTTTGGGCTTTATCAAATAATGGGCTGCTATTTTCAATTGCATCTGAGTCTTATTTACCTGATCTGTTCCATTAATCAGTTTTTATATTTTTCAACCAGTACCAACATCGCTGCCTGTTTACTCCAATGAGTTCTAGCACTGCATAGAATACTTTAACTGTCTTATCTCTGCTCTTCAGGAACTTGAAACCTAAAAATACCACTAGACAGCTGCTGCATCTGTACCCTGACCTTATATACACACACTTGCTACATTCTGGCTAACTGGCTCTCATCTTTGTCATATATTTGGTGGCTCAGACAGCTGAGGAAGCATTCCAAATCTTCCTTCAAGTTCCTTGTTTGGAGGAGGAAAATCTAGCCTTTCTCCAGGTATGCACAGCATCATTAACTAATCTCCAGAATCCAGTGGGAGTTGGAGTCGGATGTAGAGTAGGGATTTCTCAATGAGCCTTCTAAAGGCATCTGATTCATTTATATTTAAACTAGAGGTGGGAATCTTTTTCCTAATCTATAGGGGAAAAAAATCAACTGGTAACCTAGTGGGGGGGGATTAATTGAGAGTTGTTGTTTTGTTTTGATTTGCTCTTAAATGAGAGAAACATAAGGTATCCTATTCGTCTGATTTTAAAATTAAAATGGGTATCATAAAAATTCTGTACCATAAATGCAACAAATAAAAAATGTGCTCTGTTTTATTGCAAGGTAAGGAAAAGAGAGAATGGAAGGAGAGAGAAGAAATGAAGAGGGGAAGAGATAGGGATACAAGTTCTTATGATGTAGGAGTTGTATGAGAACCAAGCACTTTTTCTCCCACTCACCCTATGGCAAAATGTTATTATTCCCACTTTACTGAAAATCAGAGAAGTTAAGTGACTTGCCCATGGTCATACAGGCTGCAAGCATCAGAGTCAGGATTCTGATGCAGGTGTTAAGTTCTTAAGTTCAGCTCTTGGTCTACTAAACTACAAATGATGCAGCAATGACATAGATATAGAAAAAGAGAGAAAAACAAGAGATACAGGAAAAGAAACACAGTGAATCAGAGACACAGAGTGGAAGAAATAGAAACTCAGGTATGTCACGTACACAGAGAGAGAGACAAACACACGCAGGCAGTGTCAAATGGCATTATTATAATATTTTCATCCAGTGATCTTTCATAGCATTGCCGTTAAAAACTTTTAAAGCCCTATCCTGTTTTCACAACTATAGGATTAAATGAGGATATTCCTAAACTACATTTTACTTGTCCCAAAGGCTGATTGAAAGCAAGTGAAGGGGCTAGCAGTTTCTACTCCTTCAAATAGGCAAAAAAAAGACTCAATTGTTCATCCCCCTTTTTATTTTTAAAAATGAAGAAGCAATTTTTGTAATGGCACACCTTCAGGGTCAGAACCTTTTTTGGAAGTTCAGAAAGCTCCATCAGTCATTGGAGTAGTTTCCATCTGGCAGACCCAGTTTGGCATAAGAAAGAAAGCCAGAGTTAGATAGGTCTTCAAAGTTCATTGGCTCCAGTTTTTAACAGAAGCACAAATCACTTCTACCAACAAGTGGTCATCCAGACTCTATTTGGAGGCCTTTTAAGGGTCCAGAAACTCATTATCTCCCAAGGCAGTCCATTTAACTGGCAAACAGCTCTAATGATTAAAAAGTCCCTCCTCAGCTAACAATAAGGCACTACTGCTGAGTCTCAAGGGTACTAGTTAGGGTACTGTACCGCTCCATTTTCTACTTAGTAGGCCTTTTGCTCTAGAAGCAGGCATATGGCTAGATTGTATTCCTCCTCAGGAGATTTGCTTCTAATGAAAAAGGTTAGATTCCCTTTTCTCATACTCTGGTTCATTGAACTCCTACACTGATACCTCAGGGAAAATTTTATTCAAAACCTATGTTTATTTAAAACTTCTCACTATCATCTGAGCAAATGCAATTTTTTCTTATTCTGCTTGTCTCTAAAATAGGCAACTTGGATGGAGGAGTGGAAGTTATAGTGGGGGCAAAGGGGAGATTTCAACTCCATATAAATGTATCAGAGATTTTTAACCATTAGGTTTAGGCTCACCTTCAGGGTTTCCCCAAAAAGGGAGAGTAGAAAGGTATTTAATATAGAATATGAATCAAGGATGGGACCCAGTATTTTATTCCTATGCACAAAAGAAATGTTAAGTGTAAAAGACTCATAGCTTACATTAACAGAGCTACAAAAAAAAGGGATTCAGTAACAACTTATAATTATTCCTGTAATTTGCAGGGAAACTGATACTTAAATCACATCAGAACATAAAGAAGTTTTCAGGGCTGCTGATTATAACCAAATGCCAAGTCAAACCTGTCACTGAAGTCCCCACAAGTTTCCAGGAAAGAATGGAATACGTGTTCCCTTGAGATGATCTCTATGGGCCAATTCAATCTCTGATACACCTACACTGAGTTGAAATCTCCCCTTTCCTCCCATTATAAATCCACTCATTCATCCCAGTTCTTAATTCTATAGCCAAGTAGAAATCATACTTTTTCAGATGATAGTGAGACAAATAACATTAGCCATCTTCAGAAATAGATTAATGTTGTCATTAAGATTGACGTAGTTCAATAAATTATATTGAAACGGGATGAGTTGTGGAAAGAGGCAATCTGAAAAAACGAATTCCTCCTGCTTTGCCTTACAAAGTACTTTGATATTTAATAATAATAACTCACATTTATCTAACACCTTTAATGCATGTATTTGGGCTCTTACCACCAACACTCCCTCTCCACCAAGACTCTTGCCTTCACACTAGGGGAGTTCAACATACCATTGATGTTCTTTCAAACATCATGATTTCCCAGTTGCTCAATCGATTCCATTCTCATGACCTATTCCTTCACTCCACTTCAACTACACATAAAGAAGGTAAGAATCTCCATTTTGCCATCATCCGCAAGAGTTCTGCTTCCTTATTCACAAACTCTGAAATTCCTTTCTCTGATCTTAATCTTTTATCACTCTCTCTTTCCCTATTTCTAATAACCCTCCACCCTGTTTTTCATCCTCAACCATGACCTCCATTCCTTCTACCCCTACTGGCTATAATCCTTTGGTTCCTGGCATTTGATTTCTCTCAATTGGATCATTTGTAAAGGGAGCCAGTCCGCCAATCAATAAACTTTTTTTAACCTTTCTCATTTGTATTTTTTCTCAAATTTATTTACTTTAAGTTGTGGAATAAAACAAGCATTTCAATAATATAGTATAATTAAAAAAAGATGATTACACATGACACTGCACATCTATTATATACAACTTACTGTTCCTTTTAAATTTATAATAAAGTTATCATGTAATTTGTTTTCTTCCCTCCACACTCCCCTGCCCTAGAGATGGCTTAAGCACCTACTATGTGCCAGGTCCCTGCACTTTCTCTTGAGTAAGAAAAAGCAATTTTTTAGGTTAGTCTGCAATTCTGGAAGAACTGAGTAGCTCCTGATTGGATCACGCTTGTACTGTGGAATGTCACAGCTTAAGTCAAAATGAACCCAGGTTTGTTTGTTTGTTTATGTCACTGGCACGCATCTTTACTGTATTCTTTATCTTATCATCTATAAGAGGATTCTTCTAGCACTTTGCCAACATTCTGATACTCTAACATATAGTTTTGCTTTCCCTTCCTCCCTAAGTACTTAATGTCCCAGGGAAATGGACTACAAATAAGTATGTGTTTAGTGGTGAGACTTTTTTTAAATTTTTTTAAGTCAAGGGGTTAACATGGCCATTGCCGCATATTTTGCATCATACCAAGAGTTCTGGAGACTGGTGTTTCTCTTTCCCTCCTGCAAGACTGGGCTTTGTGTATTGATTTAGCCATCTTGTTGCAGCCCCAGGAAATTTCATGGCTCTTGCTGTTGTCTGGATTGCAGATTCAACGTGGCCCATACTTTTCCATACCTAAATGGACCACAGATCTCCTAAAAGCAGAGTTCTTAGTTTACCCAAGTTCTTAGTCAAGCAGCCATGACTTCACCATCCTGAAGACTCCCTATTGCCTATGATGAGGGGCAAATTATTATTCCAAAGGCTCCAGCTTCTCTTGATTGACTAGAGCCAAAGTTAGGCTGTGAGGCAGGAATGCAGGCCCAAGTTATGTCAAAATTACAATAGAAGTTGGTGGGAATGGGGAGGAAATGAGTTGGCTAGCTTAAATTGTGGGTGTTGGACATGTTTGCTGCTGACGTATGTCCTTGATAATGTGATGCTTTTATTAAATAAATTGCTTGAGGTTTTATCACAATGTGGAGTTTAAGTGATGTATTAGCAGTTAAGTTTCAACAAAGTATAAGAAGTCTTCAGTGAACTGAGGAAGAAGGAAATATCTGGGAGAACATGGCTTGGCGTGTCTAGCACATGCTCCTCTGCCCAGTGACAGTGACAGGAGACTTCAAACTATAGCACCTGTTTGTGAGTTAACTGGAATGAATGAATAGTATAATTCTCTGGTGGATAGAGTTGGGGATGTTTTTCTCCTTAAGCAGATGTACTCCCTGCTTTCCTCTCTCTCCCAGCTTGGAAGAATGAAAAGAATAGAAATGGATTCCAAACCAAGAGGCAAAGTTAGTCATGAGGAATGGAGCTGAGAAGTGCCTAGAGGGTCATTTTTAAAATAGGACAGGGATGAGGACTTGGGGTTTCATTGAAATAAGGAGCTCCAAGAATGCACATAACTAAAGCTTTCTTGACTTCATCATAATTTTGGAGGCAGCTAGGTGACACAGTGGAAAAGAGTACTGATCCTAGAGTCAGGAATACCTAAGTTCAAATCCAGCCTCAGACATTTACTAGATTCTGGGCAAGTCACTTAATCTCAGTTTCCTCATCTGTAAAATGGAGATAATCATAGCACCCACCTCCCAAAGGTTGTTGTGAGGACAAAATAAAATTAAATTCATAAAGTGTTTTGCAAATCTGAAAACACTATATAAATGCTAGCTATTGTTTCTGTTATTGTTATTTTGCTAATCTAATTAAACTATTTATTCAATCATAACCTTGAGATTTCAGTGACTGAAACACTATATTGGATCTGGAGAGAAGAGTAGCTGGTAAGTGGAGGCTGAGCTAATGAGTGACAAGTAACGATTGACAAATTCTTCTCTAAAATGAGCTGGAGATTTCACAGGAAGGGGAAGAGTGCTGGATGACTAACATTAACCGGCCCTAAGCAGAGAAAAGTAGGTCCTTATACAGAGATTTCATAGGCTGTCAGTATGTGACAAATAATAGTAAAACAACATTTATGTCAGTTTATATGTCATGGTTTGAAACTATGTTATCATTATTAATATGCATCATGATAGGGTAGTATGATTGGTGATGAAGGCTGTATATTTAATATATGTAATTTCCCTCTTGTAATAATAGGATGCAATTATAAGAATACAGAGAGAATATAATTCCTCTCTTCTTGTTTTATAAAATAAATTCTGAATGCCTGTCCATAAGTTGAAAATTGACTGTATTTTGGTTTGCCTGTATATCGTCTTAATATAACCAGGAGATTTATGTCTCAATCATGAATACCTGTGGCTAATGTCTGTATGATCAGACCACTTTAACAAAATGGTAATCACTCCAATAATGGCAGGATAAAATATATGATGATCCTTCTGTAATCTATCCCGGACTGTCCATACTTGGGGTCTTGCATCAGTTCCGGCAGCACATTAAACAAAGAATACTGGCAAGACCGAAGGCACCCAGAAGAGGGCAGCTAGGATAATGAGGGAGCTGGAGACCCTGCCACAGAAGAATGGGTTGGAGGAACTAGGGATATTTAGCTTAGAGGAGGGATAGATTTGATAGCTGCCTTCAAGTATTTGAAGTAAGAGAGGGATTAAATAGTTCTGATTGCCCCTGGGGAGCATAGGGGGAGGGGGGAGGAAATGAACAGAGGCAAATTTAGGCTGGATAAAAGCAGGGGAAAAGGGAAAAAATTAGAGCCATCCAAAAGTTGAATAATAAGAAAGAATGGGTTCTCTCTTCTCAGAAGGACTTCAGGTGAAGAAGGCTGGATGACCAGTGGCCAGTGCTGTTGTAAAGGCAACGTCTGCTCTAAACAGAGGTTGAACCAGGTTCCTACCCATTCTGAGATTCGGTGACTCTTCTAAAGAGGCAGCTGGGTGGGACGGTAGATGGAGCACTCAGCTTGGAGTCAGGAAGACCTGAGTTTAAATCCAGACTCAGAAACCTAGCAGCTTTGTGACCTTGAACAAGTCACTTAACTGTTGTCTGCCTTGGTTTCTTCATCTGTAAATTGGGGATAATAACACCTACCTCCCAGAATTGTGAGATCAAATGAGATATTTGTTATTTAAAAAAAACAGCATAGTGCCTGGAACAAAGTAGGTATTTAATAAATGCTTATTTCCTTCCTAACGAAAATGATCATAACCAATATTAAGGGTAATGTGTCTCAAGCTTACCTGAAATCAAGAGGAAAAGAGGAAAATAGCAAGTTGTTCTAATCTAAGACCAGTACTGATCCAGGAGGCATTTAAGCATAGCTGAGATTCTTGGTTCAAGTATCCTGAGTGAGCGCTCAGTCACAGGAAAGCCAAGCATCTCAGAATGTAAACAAACGTCAGGAATAATTTGTCAACTCCTAGCCAGGTTTGCTTTTATCACTTGTAACATTCATGATCATCTCTGGCTGAAGCCCACCCTGGGCCAGAGATTACAATCCACTTCTAGTTCTAAATCCTTTCATCATAAGTTACTTTTCATCAACTCCATGGTAGAGTGGAAAGCATACTAGACTTAGAAGCAGAAAGCCTGGGTTGTAGTCACAGCTCTGCCATGTTCTAGCTATGTGACCTTAGGCAACTTAGGAAATGGAGGCTCAATTTCCTCATTTTCAAAAGGAGATAATAATATTTATACTATTGTCTAGACTAGGATGCATTATCAAATAGAACAACCTGTAGAACTTGTTCATATATCTGTGTATTTATATTTATTTATCTTGGACAGTTGTTGCAAATAGACAACAAACTAGGCCTGTAATTGAGCAGGGCTTGGGTATCAGGCTAGACTGCCTTTGGGAAATTATGAGGTTCATTAATGACCCTAAGCTTCATTTAGAAACAAAAACCTGTCTTCGTATAAGACCCACATTCTTCCAGTGAGAAGTGATGAAGTGTAGTAGATAGAGAGCCATCTTCAGAGTCAAGACGACCTGGGTTCAAGACCTGCCTCCCACACATACTAGACATATCAAGTCAGAGTCACCTTCACAACTTCTAACACTATAAATTGCTGAGCAGGTGCCTCCTGACATTGGTAGAAGAAGTTTCCCCACTGGGAGTTCCCAATACCAATTAAACGATGGGTTCATCCAAAAGAATTTTTGTCCCAGTGATGCCATATGCCTGTAAAATAATGGCAGGCTACCATATCCAAAGAATGGGAATAGACAATCACCCAGAGAGCAATGGAAGGGTAGATGGTGGGAGCAAGCAAACTGAAATACTATATCTTCATGATGTCAAGAGGAAGTAAGGAAACACACACACACACACACACACACACACACATATTGGATAGACTGCCTGAGACAAACTTATGGGAAGACCTGGAAGGAATCACACAGTGAGAGCAAGCGCAGGTGAATTGTGATCTGCATCAGTGACGTCACAAATACACTACTTACCTCATAGGGTTGTTATGACATTAGAATAAGATAATGTATGCAAAGTGCTTGGGAAACCTTAAAGTGCTACATGAATATCAGCTATGAGTAAAGGAGAAGTAGGAATAATGATGACGAGGGGAAGTATCACCTGTAAAACTACTCACCAAGAAAATCAATCAATCAAGAAGAATTTATTAAACACCTCCTTGGCTAAGCACTGAGAATATAAAGACCAAAGTAAAACAGTCCCTGCCCACAAGGAGCTTACAGTCTAACGACTAAACCTATTGAATCAGTGCCCCTTAAAAATTATCCAGTTTGAGCCTTTCATTTTACAGAGGAGAAACTGAGGCCCACAGAGGGAAAGTGATTTGCCAGGAGTTACTTGCACATAACAAACCAGTGGTAAAATCGCAGTCCTCCTAATTCCCAGTGTTGGGTAAAGTCATTTCTGGAGGATTTATGGGAAAACATTGCCAAGAATAACAGGATGAGAAGGCTTGGAAGGGTTGCAAACTGCCCTGGTAGAGAAGTACCCACATTGATGATGAGATCATGGATCCATTGAGGTTTGAGCTAAACCCCACCTCAAACCCTTTAGGGTAAAAAAATAACCTGGAAGTCATGAATCACCAGATTTTTCCTGCTTTTATTCTTTTAGACCAGCTGAGAATTTCCTTTATTGGTGTATATTGTTGTTTCGCTCCACCAAAGAAGTGCACAAAAAAAGAAAACTCAGAGAATACCCAAAGCAAAATAACAAAAGATAAGGGGTAGGGTGTGAGGGAAGGAGGGGGTCACTAAATCCATCTGGCAAAAGACCAAAGAAATTTAGGTAAAATTCATTTTGACCCTTTCTCCCTTCCAATCTCTCCAGAGTTTGAAAGCATAAGGATTCTTTCCTTTAAATGAGTTTTCAGTTTTCAGTACTTCCTTCATCTTCACCCATGCAGAAGTACCAAAATATCCAAAAGCAGAAGTCCTAAGCCAAGTCATTCCGTGCTTCTTCTGTCACCTACCAGCCACCAGGAGCAATGCTGACCATAAGGAAGTGCTTTAACTACCAGCGAACTCTTTTTGACCTTCAACTTGAGGCCACCCTGTAAGGTTCTATCTTTGGGACAGGCATTCTGTATAGGAAGGCTCACTAGGCAAAATCACAGAGGAAGTACAAAAGGAAGAAAAGCGGAACAAGGGTTTCTGTCAAATAGATCATTTATAGCCTCATATAAGAAGATGCTGTTCCTGCTAGAGTGAGACATGAAGCTGGAGGAGAGACTCAAAAATATTTAACCAACTTTTAAAGGCTATGTTTGATAATAGATCTTATGTAAAGAGGCTTGATGTTTTCATGTTCAAGATCTCGGAATAGGCATAGGAAAGAGAGGTCAGGAAATGCATCCTTGCTGACACTGGGTAGAAAGGTCCAGTAAACATGTGTGTGCTGTGCTGTGTCTTTCTCTATACATCACAAGAGCCCTGAAAAAATTGAAGAGACTGGGTTTTTAAATGAAAAAAAAATAACTAAATGTTGAGAAAAAAAACTACAGAGTTTCAAGGGTCCTTGAGATAAGCCTCCTATGAACGAAAGGATGGATAAGTATATGAATGGATGGATGGATGGACGGATTTTAAAAGCATTTATTAAGCATTCACTGTGCACAGAGCACTTTGCTAAACGCTGGGAATGCAAATGGAAAAAGAAGACAGACCCTGCTCTTATAAGACGCTTGCACTCTAATAAGGGGAGACAATAAATATAGGAGGTTTCAGCTTTGAGTCAGACGGAAAGATCCCTATGGTCCTTAGATTGAAGGGGTGTATCTTCTTTAATGGCATTTCCATCATTTAAAACCTATCCGTTTTGATGTTGAATCACTTGACAATGCTGAGGATTTAGGTGGTAAGAAATGTATTTTCCCATTCTTTAAAGCTGTGACTACTTGGGAGGCAGGGAATTTGGCACTTGGAGAGGAAGTTGTCAGATTGTATCTCCACGAGTGTTGTTTCTCTAAACTCTCATGAGGAGGCAGACTGGAAGAAGGGCCTGTGGTCTGGAGCAGGGGTGCTATTGTTCCCAGAACTCTTGGGCTTATCTGCCCATAGATAGCAGGTGGTTGGTAGTTGCTACTGGAGGCAGTAGGGATGGCAGGCCCCTTCCCCACAAACGTTGATGCGCTCCAATGTCCTCATTGCCTTCCCACTTTTTGTTAAAACCATCCCAAATTTCCATGTACCTTCCTTTAGGTTTCATTAGACTCCCTTTTTCAGTCCAACAAATTCGCATGATTCCAAAGAGAATGTACTGAAGAAATCTAGCCTTGAACACTTTCTTTTTTTACTGGGTATAAGTTCTTTTGTTTGCAATCTAGACAAATTCTTTCCTGAGCTAGTAGGTTTTGAAATATAGTAATACCATAGGATGAGGTGGATCAGTCACCACTCCTACTCCCAAGCAGAGAGTTCAAAGTCAAACCAAAGAACAAGACAATGTCAGAACTAAAAAATATCCTAGAAGTCAGCTAAGCCAACCCCTTAATTTCATAAAGGAAAAAACTGAAAGCCCAGAAAACAGAAGTGAGGTCGCACAGTAGGATCAAATGTCCTAACTCCAATTCCGTGGTTCTTTTCACTACACAGTAGTTGCCTCCTTGAAACAGACACCATAAGACTAGGACCATAAAATTAGACCTGTCAGAGGCCTCAGAGTTAACCTAGCCCAATTCCTTCATTTTACAGATGAGGAGCCTGAGGCCAGAAGAAGTGAAGTGACTTGACCACGCTCACACAGTGGGGGTTGGACAGGGAGGAAGGGGAGAAGGAGGAGGAGGAGGAAGAAAGGAGAGAGAGAGGGAGAGAGAGACAGAGAGAGAGAGAGAGACAGAGAGAGAGAGAGAGAGACATGAGAGACAGAAACAGAAAGACAGAGAAAGAGAGAGACAGTGACAGAGAGAGTAACCAAAGCTATTTGTCAAAAAGTCCTATGACTAGGCAAAAGCAACAATCCAAAGTACATTTGACCATAAGGATTGCTAAATACCGTTGACTGTATTTCCTATTTCACTTTCTAATGCTTGTTCTTGTCCTCAAAAGTCTTCCTAATTGCACAAGACCTGGACTGTCTAAGAGGATCTAACTACTCGTCTTCACTATTATATTTCTACATATTGCTATTAGAACTATTTATTTCCATAAATGCTTCTTTCTTCATGTTAACTCCCCTACTCAAAAGCCTTTGCTGCTTCTCTCATATGATAAGGAATTTCTAGAGACTTCTACCAAGATGATTGCCTAAATGGGAAGGAGACCACCTAGCTCCCATATACCTACTCCAGCAAAACCCTCAAGTTCCCATTAGAGTGAATAATGGTCAAGAAACAATGTGAAATTGTAGTAAATTTCACTCCAGAAATGCACAATATGACAACCAGATGCCAGAGGACAATAGGAATAGACACCGAACAAAGTCAATACCAGACCAGCATAACATCCAAGCACCACTAGGGACTGCCAAGGTCAGGCATAGCTTTTATGGCTCTGTGCAGGTATAACAAGAAAAGAGCGGCCCCCCTGAGAGAGTCCCAGGATGCTCAGAAAGGCCCAAGGCAGTCAGAAAACCTCAGACTGGGGACCTTGGAAGTCCAGGAGAGTGATAGCAGCAGCAACCAGCCTGGTTGGCAGTAACCAACATGGCACCAACTGGTATGGCATTACAAAGCTATAGTCAAGAGGAAGATTCAAACCCAGAACTTCCGATTCCAAATCAGATGTTCTTTCTACTATACCACAGTGTCTCCCTGTTTCCTTCTATGTCAAATATAAACTTCTTGGCCAGTTCATGTTGCCTTCCCTAGTCTGGCATCTCCTCATCTATTCAAACTTATTTCATAAAATCACTGGAAGAGACCCTGAACATTACCTGGGCCAGCCATTTTCATTATATAGATGAGGACATTGAAGTTCAGAAAAAAAGATTTGGCCAGAGCTCAGTAGACAATAGACTTAGAATTCAAACTCAGTTTCTTCAATAACAAAGCCAGTATTCTCTCCATTTACCTTTACTGCTCAATACACATCTTCTCTTCTGGTCAACAGTTTCGTTACTGCTGAAACAGTAATGATGGCTGAAAATGTATGCAACATTCTTCCCTGGTGGTCCTCCACCTGTCTGCTATGAGGAGGGAGGTATCTTTCATTAGCTGTTCTGTGAGATCATCATTTTCTTCAACTATTCAGAATTCAACTTCCTTTTAGTAATACTTTCATTTATGTTTTGTGGCCATTGTCATTATCATTCTTGTGGTTCTGCTCATTTCACTTAGAATCTGTTCATGCGAATCTTTCTATGTTTCTATGAATTACTCCTCTTTGTCATTTCTTACTACAATTCTTATTCTGTTCTACTCCTATATGACTATTTTTCAGCCATTTCCCAATCAAAGGACACCCACATGTTTCCAGTTTTTTGCTACCTTAAAAATGCTGCTATCAACATCATGGCATGTATTGGACATTTCTTTCTGTCTTTGACCTACATGGGGTATATATATACCCAATAACAGGATCACTAGGTTAGAGTGTATGAACAACTTATTTTTTTCGCACATAATTCCAAATGGTTTTTCAGAGTAGTTGGACTAATTTACAGCTATACTAATCATATGTTAATATTTTGGTCTTTCCATAGCACCACCAAAACATTGACTATTTTCTGGTTTTATCATCTTTGCTAATTTGCCGGACATGAGATAAAACCTCAAGTAAAACCTTTAATTTGCATTTCCCTCATTATCAGTGATGTGGAACTTTTTTTCAAATGACCATTGGTATTTCACATTTCTTTTGAAGAATATTTGTTCATAGCCTTTGATTGCTCATCTATTGAGAAATGATTCTTGGTCTGATACATTTGTGTCAACTCCCTATATATTAGGGACTTTATCAATTATATTTGATGAAAAGTCTTAGGAAAGTTATTTTTGTGGTTGTCCAAGAGATGTACTGGGGGAGGAGAAGAGTGGAGGCATGTTGCCTCCCATGATAGAATATAAGCTCCCTGAGAGAAGAGACTGTTTCATTTCTGTCTTTGTATCTCCAGTCACTCAACAAGCATTTACTAAGTGCCTGCTATGTGCCAGGCACTGTACTAATCTGTGGGGATATAGAGAAAAGTAAAAACAGTCTGGGTCCTCAAGCAGCTCACATTCTAATGGGGGAGCACCTAGCACAGTGCCTTGAAATCAGTCCATCAGTCAAGCAGTGAATATACATTTATTAAGAGCCTTTGAATAGCCATTGAGCCAGTGAATAGACATTTATTAAGACATTATATAATAAATATAATTATTATAATTAAAATTATAAATAATTATTTATTAATAATAATAAATAATTATTTATTAATTGACTACATTCCAGGCAATGTGCTAAGTGCTAGGACATAAAAAAGGCAAAAATCCAGTTGTACTTAGTAGGTGTGTAATAAATACCTGTTGAAGGATTGATTTGATTAATTTGTCTTTATCAGTGGAAGAAGTTTCCTCATACCAGTGAAACCACAGGATTCCTCAGGAGTTTATTGGGGGATTTTTTTTTTCAATCACAGAATTTTAGAGTTGGCTAGGGCTTCACGGGTCATCTATCTCCATTACAGGGATATATTGAGGAAAGCATTTTGCAATCTTAATGTACTAAATAAAGATGTTGAGATGATGATAATGTTGAGGATTATATATTCCAACTCTCTGCAGAATGGATAGACCTCCATACAATAACCATGATATGTTACCCACAGGTTATCCAGAGGTTATCCAGCCTGTGTTTAAACAACCCCAGTGACAGAGAAATTACTACCACCCAACACAACTTATTCATGATTAGGAAGTCCTTCTTTTCATTGAGCTGAAATCTACTTCCCAATAACTTCTACTTAGTTCAACCCTCTGGAGCCAAGAGTGATAGGAATAGCTTACATTTAAATTGATTCAAACAAATGCTACTTGAAGAGTCTATATTTTTACTCAAAACAAAAGTAGGTTAGAATGCATTATTGAGAGAGGATTTTGTTTTTGTTCATTCTTTGTTCTCGAAGAGAACCAATGACATCAAGAGGGGATGCCTTGATTTGTAAGTGAATTGGACTTGAGTGAGGCAGGGTTGTGCCAAAATCATCAGCCTCCTCTCTCCTCCAGAATCATCAGAGTCCAGTGGCAAGACATAAGTCAAGAGGACTGGTGATAGCCAGGGGAGGGGATTTTTTTATAAAGCACCTGGTTTTCTCAGGGCTTTTTCCTTTCTATTTTTGGTCCCTTGGTATTGTTGTTTGTCCTTCATTCTGGAAGAAGACCACGACAACAGGAAGGCGATGTCATGACTTGCAAGTGAATCAGATTTAAGTAAAACAGGGCTGTGCAAAGTCACCAACCTCACTCTCTTCTCCCCACTTGGAATTAGCTGTTACAATAACAATAGCTCACATTTCTATAGCACATTATAGTTTATGAAGTGCTTTCCTCCGAACAACCCTGAGAAGTAGGTAACACAAGAATCGTTACGTCCTTTTTAAAGGTGGCAAAAATGAGACTGAAACGAAATGATGTGACTTGCCTGGCAGAGCCACGAAACGCAGGTCTTCTGACTCCAAGCACACTTTCCTCTGTGCCTCTTGGCCTCTCCAGTAAATAATAACACAACTCTGTCTCACTTAAATCCAATTCACGCACAAGTCAAGACATCACCCATGATGTCATTGGTCC
This sequence comes from Trichosurus vulpecula, assembly GCF_011100635.1. Taxonomy (NCBI): domain Eukaryota; kingdom Metazoa; phylum Chordata; class Mammalia; order Diprotodontia; family Phalangeridae; genus Trichosurus; species Trichosurus vulpecula. The sequence continues at coordinate 124,914,802 of NC_050581.1, read as the reverse complement.
TCTTTGAAAACAACAACAATGCTCCAAAAGATCCATAGCATTTTAGCTACCATGGGAAATATTTTCAGGAACTGATGAAGAAAGACAAAATGAAAATGAGAATCAATTTGATGATATTCCAATGGGTGTCCTAGAACTGTATTGTTTAGTGTTCCAAACTTTATTCCTATTTCCACCAATGCCTGAAACATAACTCTAAGACATTTTTCCTATTTAATCCAATTCAATAAACATGATGCTTCCCATATTTAAGGCACCATACTTGGTAGCAGGGATACAAGTCAAGTCAAGTCAATAAGCATTATTTAAGTACCTACTAAAGCTCAACATTATGGTAAGTACTTGGAGATACAAAAAAAGGCCAAAAAAAGAAATTTAAAAAATAAATAAATATGGCCCAGGCCTTGCTTTCAAGAAATTACAATCCAGTGAATGGAAACAAGAAGTAGAGAGATAACTATGATAAAAGGAAAAGTAATAGCCAACAAACAAGCCCTTATTAAGAACCTATTATGTGCAGAGTGTCTACTATGAGAGACAACCTTGTGTGGTGAATAAAGAGCTGGCCCCAGAGCCAAAAAGACACAGGGTTCAAGTTCTTTCTCTGAACATATACTAACTGTGTAATCCTGGGGAAATCACTTGACTTCTTGCTTCCCCAGGCAATTCTCAAAGACTCTAAGTTACAGAGCAGGTACCCATCTGTATTGGTAGAAGTAACCTTTATCAATGATATCACAGGTCCAGTCCAAAAAAAAAAAATTTTCCAGGCACCATATTAGGAGACAGGAACAAAAAGACAAAAGTTGAGCTCTCAGGAGTTTACATCTACTGGAGATGGGCAGAAGGGACAATCACAAAAGATCAGTGGATCCAGGCAAAAAGACTGGATTCAGGAGGAGAAGAAGAAAAGGCTTTGCAGAGGATGTGGCACCTGACTTGGGCTTTGAATGAAAGATGGGACTTCGGCAAATGAAAGGTGCTGCGTTGATACCCTTAGTAGAAGGAAAGCTGCTTGTAGCCGGAACTGCTTCATTTTAGTTCTTTCTATCCCTAGAAGCTATCACAATGCGTTACATAGCAAGAGGTTAATAAATGTTTCTTTAGTAAATTGAATTGAAGGCGGGGGTGGGAGCTAGAATCCATTCTAGCTACCATCGGGACTACATTAGCAGATTCACAGACCCTAGAGAGAATAGGATACAGTTATATATTCATGAACATCTTGTGTCCTAACAGGCATGGCATCTAGCCACATAATGAACAAACAGGAAAAAACTATAAAAGCAACTGCTCCAAATATACAGAAAATGTGGTATTATTAATACAAACTCAGACGGGTGAGAAAAAAACAAAATTCTCCATCAGAGGAACCACACAGGGAGTTGTCGCTGATTTAAACCAAATCACTTCAAACTATAGAAAGAAAACAGAGCTTAGGGATCCTGTAAACTGTAAGACAAAGACAGGATATGATACTTATCCATCTGAGCCAAGGCCTGGGAAAGAGTTTGCAAGTGCTAACTGTTAAGTGACTGTCAACATGATAGATGCCAGAATCAAACATTACCATTCAGAGACTGGTAGAAAAGGGGGGAGGGGAAACCCACTACTTTTATCATGCTTTTTTCCCAATTGAGTAAAGTTTGTAGCCAATTAAAGAGTAATTCTTAGAATATGAAAATAATAGCTAAAGTATGCAAGTATTTTTGTAATTCTGGAAATCAGCACCATACACTCTTATGGGTCTGTATTCTCATTGATATATCTAAGCATATCCCTTCAGCATGATGATCACAATACATCTAAGCCTGCCCATCCTTTGCATCTGTCATTCATGTCCTCTCAGGAGTCTATTCAATGTGCTGGGGACCTTCCTTGAGTTTTCTTTAAATTGCAAGAAAACCAGTAGAGCACATGTGTTGTTCAAAGAATTGCAATGATATCTCTGATTCTTTGCAACCCATAAAATAATCAAAATGATAGAAATTCAATGCATAGTCAAAGGATTTAGAGATGAATGAGACTTTAGAAATGCATGGTCTAATGTTCTCATTTTACAACGAAAGAAGCTGAAGCCCAGAGAGGAAAATTAGCAACTATTTAAGTGCCCACTATGTCAAGCATTGTGCTAGTTGTTGGGTATACAAAACAAAGAATGAAACAATAACTACTCACATGCGGGAAGAGAGGGACACAATAAGTACACATACAAATAGATAGAGTATAAATAAAAGGTTTATACAGGCATATATATTCAAACAGTAGTTTTGGAGGGAGGACACTAGAAGCTGGAGATATCAGGAAAGATTTCATGCAAAAGATAGTGTTTGAGCTGCCCCTTAAAGGATTAGAGGTGCCTTGTGAGTCCAAGGTAAGGCATTCTAGGAATGGAGCACAGCCAGTGCAAAGGCAGGAAGATGGAAAATGGAGTGTCATGAGCAAAGGACAGAGAGAAAACCAGTTTTGGCTAGATCACAAAATGTAGGAGTGCGTATAATGTCCAATAAGGCTAGAAAGAAAGGTCCAGGTCACATTGTGAAGAGCTTTAAAAAGCTAACCAGAGACACACTAGTCAATGACTATAGTAATCTATTTCTTGATGAATCCAAAGACTCCAGCTTCTGGGATAAGAACTCACTATTTAATAAAAACTGCTGGGAAAGGTGGAAAATGTATGGCAGAAACTAGGCATAGACCAACATCTTACACTCTACACCAAGATAAAGTCAAAATGGGTACATGATTTAAATATAAAGGCTGATGCTATAAGCAAAGTAGGAGAGCAAGGAATAGTTTACTGTCAGATCTATGGAGAAGGGAAGAATTTATGACTAAACAAGAGATAGAGAACATTATGAAATACAAAATAGATGATTACGATTACATTAAATTGAAATGTTTTGAACAAACAAAGCAAATGCAACCAAGATTAGAAGGGAAGCAGAAAGCTGGGAAACAATTTTTACAGCCAGTATCTCTGATAAAGGCCTCATTTCTAAAATACATAAAGAACTAAGTCAAATTCATAAGAATACAAGTCATTCCCCAATTGATAAATAGTGAAAGGATATGAACAGTTTTCAGATGAAGAAATTAAACGTATCTATAGTCGCATGGAAAAAAATGCTCTAAATCACTATTGATTAGAGAAATGCAAATCAAAACAACTCTGAGGTACCTATCATATTGGCTAACAGGACAAAATAGGAAAATGATAAATGTTGGAGAAGATGTGGAAAAACTCATTGTTGGTGGAGTTGTGAATTAATCTAATCATTCTAGAGAGTAATTTGGAACTATGCCCAAAGGGCTATAAAACTGTGCACACCCTTTGACCCAGCAATACCACTTCTAGGTCTGTATCCCAAAAAATCACAAAAATGGGAAAAGGACCACATGTACAAAAATATTTATAGCAGTTCTTTTTGTGGTGGCCAAGAATTGGAAATTGAGGACATGCTCATCAATTGGGGAATGGCTGAACAAGTTGTGGTATATGAATGTAATAGAATACTATTTTGCTATAAGAAATGAGGAGCAGGCAGACCTCAGAAAAACCTGGAAAGACTTATATGAACTGATGCTGAGTGAAATGAGCAGAACCAGGAGAATGTTGTACATGGTGACAGCCACATCGTGCAATGACTAACTTTCATAGACTTGGCTCTTCTCAGCAATGCATGGATCCAAGACAACTCCAGAAGACTCAATGATGGAAAATGCTGTCCACATGCAGAGAAAGAACTATGGAGTCTGAATGTAGATTGAAGCATACTATCTGCTCTCTTTTTTGTTGTTTTGTTTCTTCTTTCTTGTGGTTCCTACCACTGGTCCTAATTCCTCTTTACAACATGACTAATGTGAAAATATGTTTAATATTAATGTATATGTAGAGCCTGTATCAGATTGCACACCATCTTGGGAAAGGGGAAGGGACGGGAAGGGGAGAAAATTTAAAACTCAGAAGCTTATGGAGGTAAATGTTGAAAACTAAAAATAAATAAATAATTTTTAAAAAGCAAAAAAAATAGTCAGGAAAGTTTATCTTTTATCCTAGAGATAATAGAAAATCAGTAGAGTTCATTGAGTAGAATAATCGAATGATCAGATCTGCATCTCAAAGAAAATGACTCAAAGCAGGATTGTGAGAGACTTAAGACAGGGAGATAAATTAGGAGGCTGTTGTAATAATCTAGGTGAGAGGCAATGAGGGCCTGAACTAAGGTGTTATCTGTGTGAGTGGAGAGAAGGGGTCAGATGCAAGAAATATTGTGAACAGTAAAAGGGAAAGATTTGGTAACTGATTAGATACATAGAATAAGTTACAATGCCAAGATTAGACACCAGACAGAGGCACTGAAAAGATGGCAACGCCTTCTACAGAAATAGGGAAGTTCGAAAGAGGGTAGAGTTTAGGGGGAAAGCTAATGAGTTCAGTCATAGATATGTTGACTTTAAGATGCCTCTGTGACGTTCAGTTGGCCATGTCTGACAGGCAATTGGTGATCTCAGATTGAATATGAGGAAGGAGAAGCAGCCTGTCCAAAGTCACATAAGCAGCAAGACTGAGATTTGAGCTCAAGTTTTCCTGACCACAAATCCAGTGTTATTTTTATTACATTACATTATACCTCACCACACTACACTGACAGTAAATTCAAAGTGGAAGAGACAAGTTTAAACAAAGGCAAAAACTGACCTTTTCAAGTTCTGAAGAACTGACTGGTTCAGAAGCAACTGTTTTATTGCCTTGAGGGTTCCTTGGCAAAGCCGGAGAGGATTCTCTAAATCTTAAAGTTTGATCCTGATTACCCAAATGCTTTGACTGCTTGGTATAGTAGATTAGCATATACTTAACCCTATTAAAACAATCTAATTAGACATGCACATAGACACAGTAAGGCTGTTATTTTATCTTATAGTTTATTCATTCTGTTGTGCTCAAAGGGGAAAGAATAAAAATCATAAGAATATGGTTATTCCAGTGGCAGCATATCATATTGAAAAGAATTGGACTTGGGGGCAGAAGATCTGAGTTCAAACGAGATACTTTTGCCCTACTGTAAACTTGTATACATCCTTTCGTGTCCAGACTTCAATTTCCTCCCCTGAAAAATTAGAAAGCTAACAGTAACGGTTCTAGAGAACAGAAAGTTAAATATAGCTCTCTACTCTCAGTAGGAAGGTGAGGGACTACTTGGGCAGAACATCATACGTACTGTCAAAGGAGGTCTCTGTGTTGGGTGTTTTTGCTTAAGTGTTTTTCTTTGTTATGAGGGAAAGTTCAAACACAAAGCATCAATAGGATACATTTTTTAAATGAGGGGAATGCACAGGATGATTTCTAAGGACTCTTTAAGTTCTAATGTTATGTGACTTCAATACTTCAAGCATCTAAGATTTCATTGATATGAGTTCACCTTCCACTGATAATAGTTAGCTACTAATGATAGCTAACAATTATATAGTGCCTACTATGTGCAAGGCACTGCACTAAGTGCTTTACAATTATCATCTCATTTGATCCTCATAACAGCCCTGGGAGGTAGGTGCTATTATTATCCCCATTTTACAGGTGAGGAAACTGAGGCAAACAGTGATTGAGTGACTTGCCCAAGGTCACACATCTAGTAAGTGTCTCAGGCTGAATTTGAACTCACTTCTTCCTGACTCCAGGCCAAGTTCTCTATCCATTATATCACCTAGATGCACTGATACAGATAAAAGCCTATACCCTAGTAGACAATTTCATGAGTTGTGGCTCCCAGCCTCACAACTCAATTAAAACTACTTCCTCCAAGGTAACCAATGATCTCTTAACTTCTAAATTTGATGACTTATTCTCAATCCTCATCCTGCTTGGCTTCTATGCAGCATTTGACAGTTGCCAACTGCCTCTCTTCCTGGATACCTTCCCCTTACTGGGTTTTCGTATGGGACCCTGCTGTTATTTGGTTCTCCTACTATCTATCTAGGGCAGCTGGGTGGCATAGTAGATAGAACATTGGGCCTGTTCTCAGGAAGACTCATCTCCCTGAATTCAAATCTGGCTTCAGACACTTACTAGCTGTGTGATCCTGGGCAAGTCACTTAATTCTGCTTGCCTCAGTTTCCTCATCTGTAAAATGAACTGGAGAGGGAAATGGCAAGCCATTCCAATATTTTTTGCCAAGAAAACCCCAAATGGGGTCATGAAGAGTAAGACATGACTGAGCAACAAAAAACTCAGCACTCATTTCCTACCTGTGTAACTTGGCACAGGCTTTCCCCGAGGCTTGTAAATATGCTTCCTCCTCACCCCTACCCCTTGGTTCCTTCAAGGCTTAACTCATGTCCCACATCTTTCCTTAGTTGTTAGTGTCCCTCCTTCTCAAATAATTATGTTACATGTAAGCTCCGTGATGGCAGGCATTGTCTTTCATTTTGTCTTTTTATCCCCAGTGCCTACCATAATTCTTTACACATGGTAAGTACTTGATAAACCTACCTACATATAGTAGGTACTTAATAAATGCTTTGGAATTGGATTGGATCACCTGATGGCCCAACTTCTGGTGATAAGCCTCTACAAACTTAGCTAAACTGGCCATCAATGGACACATACACATTGTCTATCCCCAGATGTGTACCCAAAGCCTTTGGTTGTTTTGAGGAAAGTGCTCCATAAATCAATGCAACAGTTTCCCAACTTCTTATAGAAATGCTCCCCATTTTTACAAAAAAATTATCACATCTGTTCACATTTTTCATAAAACAATCTACACCAACAATTTCCTTAGCTTGTATTTTATTCAAATAAAATTTAAAATTTATTATAATTTTATAATAATATACAAATAAATTATAAACAGAATTTTAAAACATCATGTATGTCAATATTTGTTTAAAAATAAAAATATTTTATAATTTTCATATTTATAACAAAATAACTGCAATGAAAAATGATTACCAATTAATAAGTAAGCATTTATTAAGCACCTACCACATGTTGCCACTGAGCTAAATGCTGGAGATACAAGGCAAAGGAAAAACAATTCCGGCCCTCAAGGAGCTTATATTTTAATGAGGAACTCAAAACATAAATGAATAGGTACATACAAAATACCTACAAAATATACAAAAGGTAATGTTAGAGAAGAAGGAAATAGCTGGTGGCGCAGTTAGATGACATCTGATCATCACACATCATAGTATCTAATGATAAGTATTTGCAAAAAGGCTACTATGAACATAATTACTACTCATGTGACAGTTGCTAAGAGTGAAGTAGTAAGAAATACTATAAAAAATGTGATAAGAACCCCCAAATCAAATCAATTCACACTTTGATACTTGATGACCTCAATGCAAAGGTGGAAAAAGGAAAGGATGGGAAGAATTTTATGGAAAAGGATGCTTCCAAAGTAATTCATACAAAAGCTTCGTTCCTCTGTATCATGAAGATTTTCTTCAAAGAAAGAACCAGTTGGCAATGAACATACCAAGCACCAAACTACATCATGAAGAATGAAAATGACTACAGTTTAACAAAGAAAAAGACTTATTTGTGGATAGGAGTCATCCCTAAATCAACTGTCTGTGTAATCAGACCATGGATTTGTTAGAGCTAAAACATGAATTTATAATGTGCAAGAAAAGAGAATAGTAAGGAGGAAAAGACATAGTACTGTGTTGGTAAGCAAAATGGGCTCTTAGCACTCAGTTCAACCAAGTGCCCTTGAAGAGTTTGGCTTTTGTTTCCTTTCAGTGTATTTCATTCAGTCTTACTAGGTGCTAAGCCTATGTGGGTGTGAAGCTTCCAGGGTACTAAGGGGAGGTGCTAACTCAAGAGCCAATCATAGGAGCCTAAGTTCTGGTCATTCAGATGAAGTTTGATGACGTCTGAAACAGTATAAGAAGAGAAGACAGAGCTATTTGCGAGGGTCTCTGACTCTTGGTGGCGAGTGCTGATGTGGAGACTCTGGGCAGCTGTAGCTAAGAGCCCTCCAGCTCGTAAACCCCGATGTTGGGACTTTGTTAAACTCTGGTAACTATGTATTGGGATTTGAATCAGACAAGGTCTATCTGTTGATGTTTGTACTTTGTATTTTGCTCTGAAGTTCGAAGTGCTGGCTTTTTCCCCTGAACTAAGTGAATGATATTTGTATGCTGAATCAAAGTAAGCTTGTCAACCCCTTAACGCTGCTTTCCTTACTAAAGCAGATCAAAAGAACCTGGATTTTTGCAGCATGCTGGTAGCGTTCTTGTTGCTGGGCTTGTGTTGGTTTTTCACCCCCACAACAGCTGCTAGCTGGATTGTTGAAACAGGTATACAATTATGAAGATTTAACCCTGAATGATTTAAACAAGCTGTTACAAATCAAAAATGGGAAACTGACAACAAACATAAATGACATCAACATTGACTGTAATAATTTCATCCATAAGTTGCCTATATAAATAAATTGATACAAACTTTCCAGAAATCAGTATAGTCAGCAAACATTTGAATTACTTATCTGCCAAAGACAACACTAGATTAAAATATAAGCTCATCTGTAAAATCTTACAAAGAAGGAAAATAGAAAATAGGTAGTATCGTCTCATAAAACAGAGAGAAGAGGTGGAGGGTAAAAACCAATCTAAATAAAGCTTGGCAAAATATCCAATAAAGCAAAGTCATCCCAAGGACGAAAAGAGAAAGAAGGTTACGAAGAGGAAATGATTTGCAAAAATTATGACCACACACTAATTCTCTCAGTCAAGATGAGTGGAACCAACCCCCTTGACCTTAAGGAAGTAGAAATGACACTAAACAGAAAAAAGACAAGAAAAGCAGCCGGCTTAGATCATCTCTATACAGAAGAGATCCTTGTTAAAGGTAACACTATTGTGAGGGCACCTGATTTACAATGTATCTAAAAGACAAGAAGATACCAAAAGAATGGAAAATTTCTCTGACCTTATTAACTTCAAAACAAGGTAACATGGAAAATAGCAACCTACATTCCATTTCTCCCATCTAGACAAAATCTTTATGAGTGCCATCTATATATGAATCGAAAGAATCCTCAGTAAGGACCTTACTCAAGTACAAGCAGGCTTTTGCAAATAGTATTCGACATGGACCACATCTTTACCAACTCAATCGACTGAAAGACCAAGACAATATAAGATTACATTGTGCTAATCATTTGTTGATTACAAAAAAAAAAATGTAAAACAAAATGTCGCCTTACAGAATCTTTTACAACAAATGTGTCTCTCACCCACCTATCAAGATCATTCAATATTCCTTAGAAGATGTAATTGCATAAATAACTCTATTCAGTGACTTTTTTCAGGCAACGAATTAAACAGAGTAATAGATGTATGCTCACTGAAAGTATTTGCCACTGCAACGGAGGAGACCCAGCTCAGAGTCGAAGCTGAGGAGGGATTCCTTGTGTGAGGTCCTCACGTTGATTGCAATAAGACCCAAAGCATTGCAGAGACTCCTAGAAGAGATCTGTAACCACTCAAAGGAATACAATCTAATCATCCATCCACACAGAAAAGACCAAATGGATAAAGAATGTTTATCGGCCTGATGTCGACATGGATACAGAGTTTATCTAACAGTATGTTTATACAGGGCATACAATACCAATGGACAATGTGCTGGACCCAGAGTTGAAAAGGAAGAGGAGAGAGCATTTGCTGGATTGCTTTTGGACAATTATATAGCACTTTTCCTGTCCTAAAGCATCCCAAAATAGCAAAGGCCCATTGTTTTCATATAAACAATTTTGTTGGTGTTTCAGAATGGTACCAAGCAAGACCTAGAATACTGTGGCCTCTGAGATGAAGGTCACACAGAGGGCAATGGAAAGGCCCTTTTTAGATGTGAGCACTTAGCCCCACAAACTACTATATTCATGGAAGAATTGTGATAGGTATTATTGGAGGAAATTCCAAAAATGATGATGTCACAGATACTTTCGAGTAATGATATGATGGGTTGGCATGTTTTTCAATGCAAAGTTTCTCAAAACATGGTGTCATTGATGGTGATGCTATTCATAATTCCATTTGAACCACTAGCCAAGAACAATATTTTTTCTTTATAATTGCTACGTCAAATGCAATTTCACACAAAGAACGTATTATAAGCAGGAGTTACATCATTGATAAACCAAAAAATTCTTTATTCACTCATTCATAATAAGATTTTCAGTTTCGAATTATTTTTTCAATGTATTATCAGAAAACAAATATATTAACTATTTGTGTTCTGATGCAAAAAGACATGTTTGTCCATGATAAATCCAATCACATTTAGAAATACCAACATCTTTAAAATAAAAATAGAATTGCTTCTATAAACCAATCAAATAATTTAAAAAATAGTCATTTATTAGTATGGCAGACCCTAGAGTCCAGTAGCACAGATCTCAGGGTCACCGCCATATCATGATTAAGCATTAAAGAGAACATTTGTGAAGATTCCTCACCTGTAACATGGGAGTAATAACACTTACCGTAGCCACTTCACAATACCGTTATAAGGAAAGCTCTTTATAAAATGTAAATCACTCCAGTAAGGTGAGCTAGTTTTATTATTATGCTACTCATTTCCCCAGAGAAAGTGGATGATACTCCTACAAATTCTATTCATATTTCCATTAACATTTGAGCTACACAGTAAGAGACTGTACATGCTTAAGAAGTTAACTATTAAAAGTCACTTTCCTTTATACCCCCAGAATCTGAAGAATGAGGCCAGGAATTTTTTAAATGTCTTGACAATCAGACTGATTTTGGTAGTATGTGTACCACTTGCTAAGAGATTATCAGTTTCACTCCGAAAACAAGTAAAATAGGGTCGGAAAGCCACATGACCAACAACTTTGGAAAAGCTCCTATCAAGGACTCTCTTTATTGCCTCTAAATAGTTCCTTCCTTGGGTGCCAAGGAGACTTAGACTATCACTCCCATCATATTGAAGGGTAATGGTCTTCAGGATGCAAATTAACCATAAAATGTAAATTCTGGAAAGAACCTCAAAGATTATCTAGTCCAACCTTCATATTCTATGGGATGTTCAATATGGGGCCCTTAAGGCTACCTCTGAGTTCAAGAACACTGAGCATATAAATTACATTAAAATCACATCTCACTAGCCCCAACTCATGGGTTTTTTTTTACTAGACTAAACCAGAAGATACATTAATTCAAAGGAAAAGACATTTATTTAATTATATAATAATAAGATAAACAACAAAAAGAATCTCTTTATAATCATAGACTGCTCTCTCCCACATTTTCCATGTCACTGTGGGCACTAGAACCTGCTCTGTGAACACATATGACCAGGAAACACATGTGAAAGGAAGAACACAGAAAGAATGCATATAACCAGGGCAACTCATGCTCCTAGGACTGCATCCTGGCTGGCACTTCTCTGCCTCCAAAGTTATCACTATTTTCTTAAAGAGTTGCTGAGTGCCATCTGCTGATTTGATAATGTCACCTGGCTGCTTTCTTCACCAAACCTCAAGTTGCTTAGGCTTCTCAGTTACAAGCTACAAGCAGGCATCATCTGTCTGCTCACCTAGTTTCACCACTATACCACTATCTGATTTTTCTCTGTTTATCTGCTGCCATCTACTGGTTCAGTGGCTATGGGATCGCTATAGAAAAATGGTCCCAGCTCTTTTCTAAACATCTAACCTATAAATGCAGGACTATTTCAGTCTTTTGGAGGTCAGACAGACCCATAACCACATTCAGTCACTCAGTAAACCCTTAGATCAAATCTATCTTTCGAATTGTGTTGGTTCCTTCCACTTACAACTTTCTTGGGCCTGCCTGCTATTTGAGTTGAAAGGAGGAAATTCCTTCCAACTCCCATCATACCCTTTGCCACCAGTACTGATTCGACAAATTACCTTGAAACTTCACTTGGCAAAATTGGAGAGGTTGGAGTTGCAATCTTTGTTCTGTTTTCCTGTTGATACCAACATTACTATTCAACCTAAATACAGATCGCCAAGAGAGGTGACAGGTCATAGAGTGATTGCATGGCAGAGCCAAGATTAGAAAGCAGATTATAAAATAGTTCTCTGCTCTAACCTTAGCCCATGAAGATAGTTTATTGCTTCTCCAAGGAGAACTCTACACTTATCAACATTTGTAAAGTCTGCTTTCTTTGAACCTACATTTGCAGTTCACTCGTTTAAATGAAGTCAATCTGACAGTTATTTCTGAACACTTGATATGCACTGTCCTTTTTCTTTGATCTAAGACCACTAAGTGGCTGGGACATTGAGAGAGTCACTTTTCTTCTTTGGGACTTGGTTTTCTCACCTGTCAAATCAGGGGTTTGGATTAAATCAATGTTTCCCAAATGACCTGGACCATGGTATACTTTGGGGGCTTGAAATCCCAAAATCTTAGAGTTGGAAGAGAGCCTTATAAAAAGCCATCTAGTCCCAATCCATGCCCATACAGAAACTCTCTCTACAATATCAAGGACAAGTGGCCATCCAAGATGAATTTGAAAACTTCCAGTGAGAGAGGACACATCACTTTCTGAGGCATCCCATTTTACTTTTGAACATCTCTAATCAGAACCACAACTAAAGATGATGTGTCTGAGACAAGTGAGGAAAGGAAGAAGGAAGGGGTGGGATAGGTCAGGGTGTGAGGTCACACCAGGTACAGGCACAAAGAGTAAATAGCATACCCTGACAGTGCTGTTAGCACCCTGGGGCAAAGCGCCAATAATCCTGCCCTCAGGTACATCTCTTGTTCTAATTGTCAAGAAGTTATTCCTTATTTCAAGTTGAAATCTGTCTCTCTGGAACTTCCATCCATTATCCCTAGTTCTGCCTTCTGGCATGGAAAAGAACAAGGCTAGTTCCTCTTTCATAAGATGGCCCTTTAAATACTTAAAGACAATTACCGTGTCTCTACGACTTCTCTTCTCCAGGCTAAATACCTCTAGTTTCTTCCATGAGTAGCAACAATAATCATAACAATTATAATAGACCTTTCGATTTTATGAATATGACACAAAGTAATTCACCTCCAGATGGAGCCTATGAAATGATCCAAGAGCAGAATCAAAAGGCCTTCCATGGGCAACAGCTGTATGAACTCAACCAACAATAAGATGAGAAAGACTGAACATAAAACTGGGTCACAGGAATCTGTGTATAGAAAGAGAAGAGCTTATGATGGCGAGTCAAGATTGGGTCATCACCACCAGAAATTACAGAAGAGATATAATCCTTAAGGAATAAGAACTAATTGACCAATGCAGATCGTGCAAGGAAACTGTAGAAACTGTGTAACACGTCGTGGTCTTTTGCAAAATTTTATCACCCGTGGAATATTTAGCAAGACACGACCTATTTTCAGATTCTCTGTGAACTCTGACCTGGACCAGTGAGATGCGGGTTGGGAAATTCGAATCAGGATGATTATAAAAAGCTTTTGTAATTGTCTTAAGGACTACTTGTGCCTACAAAGTGGCCATTTTTCATAAGGGGTTAAAGGCCAGGTCACCGGTCAGAAATGACACGAAATAAAAATATTTTTTTCTAAATTCATTCATGGCCAGGTGGAATTCTTGGTAAGATGATTATTTCTCACACCTACCTCCCAGGGTTCTTGTAAGAATCAAATGACATACTATTTATAAAGTGCTTAGCACAGTGCCTGACACCTAGTAGGTGCTTAATAAATGCTCATTCCCTTTCTTCCTTGGTGATTCGACAATTTGATGAGTAATGGATGTTACAAACTGAGCTCATTTTCATTTTTAACCAGTATCACAGAGGTAATCATCATGAACTATAAAGGAACACATTTTTGTTCATCTTAATTCCAAGTAAAGTAGTTTTTAAAATTCCAAACTGCCTGCTGATTTTCTTCCCTATTCTGTTAATATTTTTTGCACTCTCATTCATTAGTTTTTTGTTTGTTGGTTGGTTGGTTGGTGGGGGGTGCTATTTCTTGCCTTCTTAAAAAGAGTGTATTAAACATAATATAGCCTTGTCTTTATAGTTCAGAATTATCAAGGGTTCTTGATCTTGATACATTCAACATATGTATCCAAGACTTAGATGATGTCATAGAAGGCATGCTTATTAAGTTGAAAATGACCCATGATGGAACTTGTAAGGGGAAAGTGTAAATTCCTTCATTTATGCTCGAAAAAATCAGCTACACAAGTACAGGACAACAAGTCATTCCCATAGAGTTTAAAGTTTTACAAAGTGTTTCCTTCCTAAAAACCTGTGAAATAGCTATTGCAAGTGTTATTCCTATTTCACATCTGAGGAAACTAAGATCCCATAGTGATTACATGACACAACCAAGGTCATATAGCTAGTAAATAGGATTAAAACCCAAGTCTTCTAACTCCAAATCAAATCTCCTTCCTTTATGGAATACTGACATTTTCCATCAATGAGCAGTACATTTTACGATGAAGAATCAGCACTATATGCTTCATCCGCTCTCAACAACTGTGTCCTACACATGAGGGAGTGGGAGACATGATTGGGCAGAAGAGTGATGTACCACATGGATAACACTTTGGTAGATAAGTAAAACTATCATGATATGAAATCATAAGATACAGACTTGAAAGGGGTCCTGGAGATCATTTAGTCACTCCACACCCCCCCATTTTAGAGTTGAAAATAAGACCCAGAAAAACTAGGTGACTTTTCTAGGAGAAAATAAATTCTTTGAGGATGAACATATTTTGATTTCGGACTTCATATTCCAGGCATCTTATATAGTACCTTGTGCATGGTAGGTTTTTAATGAATGCTTATTGAATTTAATTTTGTTAAATTTCCCCACGGTCACACAGATAGTAACAGAGCTGAGATTCAAATCTAGATCTTCTAATGACAAATTCAGTGCTTTTTACACTAGGGTAGGCTATTCTGACACCACTACCACCACCACCCCACCCATAAAGTCAGAGAGCTATACTAGGGACCTTAGAGCACCATGGGGACAATTAGGTGGTAGGGGAGGGGGACAGTGGATAGAAATACCATAGCATAGAAGGGGATTGCAAAAAGGAAGGTGATACGGTTCCCAAAACAAACTTTACCTAATTGGAAATGTTGCCTAGCTGGCTCTAAGAAAGGGGCTTGGTTCCACAAAGAAAGAAGAAGGACATTCCCTTCCTCCTCCCTTCTGCCGTTGCTTCTAGGACATAGAATTCTGGCTAATACTAGAATTCAGCTACATTGTCCTCATTGTTATTGTAATCATCCCATCATCATCATCCTGTATTTAGAGATGATGGGTTAAACAGACTATTAGGACAAGCCTGGGAACCTGATCATCATTCATAAGAAATCGTATTATACAGTAAAAGCATTTCAAGAATATTAGAACTTCCAAGGGTCACTGAGGTCATCTAGTCCAAGGGTTCTGAACCTTTTTGTGCATCAAGGACATCTTTGGTAATTTAGTAAAGCCTATGGACCCTTTATGAGAAGAGTATTTTTAAAGGCATAAAACAAAATGCTTAGGATCACAAAGGAAAGCAATTACATTGAAATAAAGTTATCAAATTTTTAAGTTCACAGACTTCAGGAAAAGAAACCCTGAAGTCCAACCCATCCCTCTTTTATAGCGGAAACTAAGGTCCATTCAGGTGCAGTGACTTGTCCAAGGTTAGACCAACATGAGGAGTTAATGAGCCAGGACCAGAAACAGAGTCTCTGATAATGTGAAGAATATACTGAAAGATCGATGGTAATGACATTGTGTTACAAGGTTGCAACAGGTGCATCCTTGTCAACACCTTCTGAGCCCTTCTCTACCCTCAATCAATCAACAAACATTTATTACATGCCCACTGTGTGCCAGGCACTGTGCTAATCGCTGCAGATACAAAGAGACAAAAAAAGATACAGAGACAAAAGACAGCCACTGCCCTCAAGGAGCTCACAATCTAATGTGAGAGACAAAATGTAAATAAATATATATATGTATATGTGTGTGTGTGTATATATATAGATATAGATATAGATATATGAAGCAAGCTAAATACAGAATAAATAGGAAATAATTAACCAGGGTAGCCATTAAAATTAAGAGGGGATGGGGAATATCAGAGGTTGCAGAACCCTGGCAATCGGAGGTTACAGGACACTGACACACTGATTCTTTTTTTTGGAATTAAGTATTTTATTTAGGATAAAAGTCAATGAATTGAAAGGAAGATTACATATTTAGCTTTAAAAGAAATGATTTTAAAAGACTTATTTTCTTTGGAAATTAATTTTTTTAGTAATGACTATGCAAAACTTTTCCCTAACAAATTAGGATGTTCAGAGACAAATGATACAGAATAAAATATATGGGACCTATTAGTCATACTTAAGCTGATCAAGTTTATTTAAAAAGATATTCAGTAAAGTTTTAAAATGTTATTTTCTAATAGGATGGATTACAACCCTAAGCTTTAAATGAGATAGAAAAATAAACACATTTCTTGAAAACTCAGTACGTACAATTAGATAGACTTTTCATGTAATTCCAAAAAAAAATATATCATAGATAAGAAACTTCATTTCTAGTAAGATGAATGAAATCAAACAGTATCTCTCACTATAGTTTGTTTCTTTTATCCCATCATTAATATAATGAATACAGAGGTTTTTCAAACTTTTCTGGAAGGAAAGCATAGCACTTAATTCAATAGCTGCTTATAGAGAGAGTATTTGCAGTTTTGTTGTGTTTGTGGTCCTATTGGTTCTCAGCCATTGTGAATGTTTCCATCCTTCAGACTCTATACTGGCATTCAAGCCCATACTACTAAATTCTGCTGCTAACATTGGAGCTTTAAAACACTAATCTCTTTTTTTGCGGAGGGGAGAGGTTGGTGGTGGTGGTGTTGCCATGCTTGGGTCAAAATTAGATCAAGTGAGGAAATCATGGATTGTTGTTGGAGATTCCAGTGTTGCTCAGGGAACTTTTGGTGATCTCTGGCTCTGGCAGTAGAGATAGTCTTAGCTGAGGAGGAGATTACCTTTTCATGCTTCTCTTGATTCTTGTGACACATTGATTCTAATCTTTGATCACCCACTAACAATGTATAACCTTGGATAAGACATTTCCTCTTTCTGAGCTTTAGTTTCTTCCTTTATAAAATTAGAGGACTGGATTAGATCATCCCTAAACTACCGCCCAAGGGCAGTTAGGTGGCACAGTAGACAGAGTGCCCATCCTGGAGTCAAGAAGATTCCTATTCCTGAGTTCAAATCTGGCCTCAGATGCTGACTAGCCATGTAACCGTGGAGAAATCACTTAATCCTGTTTTGTCTCAGTTTCCTCATCTGTGAAATGAGCTGGAGAAGGAAATTGTAAACCATTCTTGTATCTTTGCCAAGAAAACCTCAAATGGTGTCACAAAAATTCAGACACAATTGAAAAATGACTTAACAACAAAACTATTTCCTAGTTCTAAGTAGCTATTGTTTTATTAGCATTTCTTTAGGCAAATGTGCTCTAAGATCCAATCATGCAAGGTCTGAAACTTTGGAACATGAACTTTAGAGATTGCCTATATAAAAACCTAAGGGGATATAAGCGAGAAGCATTAAGGCCCTGTTAGATCAGATCTTAGCTTTGGTTTCTTAGTTTTTTTAATACAGAGAAGTAAACTGAGATTATCTGAAAAGAGTTGATCAGCAGTATTCCCTGCCAAAAGAAGAGGTCTTTCATGGACAGAATTAATTATTCCAACTAATTTTAGAAAGATGGCTGTAATTCATTAGTAAATTTATTATTAGATCCAAATGTCTTGTGCAATCTACCATTAAATCATTGGAGAATATTTTAGCGCTTGGATTTGATGTCATTTTAATATACAGTTTTGTAGATATACCGAGAGAACCTGCAGCAATAGATACATTTTTCATGAATTGAGTAGATAAATTTTGCACTAATTATTATAAGAAAACAATCAACTAACCACAAAATATTACAAGTCAGAATGGTAAAATAACAAGTTAACCATTAAAAAAAAACCTTTAAGAGGGAAATGAGTATTTACTAAGAGTGTACTATCTTCTAGGCACTATGCTAAGTGCTTTATAAATATTATCTCGTTTGATCCCCACAACAACCCTGGGAGGTAGATGCTATTATCCCTATTTTACAGTTGAAGAAACTGAGGCAGGCAGTGGTTTAATGACTTGTTGAGGGCCTGTATCTGAGGCCACATTCGGACTAGGTTTTCTTGACTCTAGGCCCAGCACTCGATCTACTTCACCATCTAGCTACTTCTAAGGGCAAAGTAACCACATATGAGTAAAAAGGAAAATAAGCTTGTAAGGTAAACCGAATATTTATCATCTCCCTTACAGAGGAAGAAACTGAGAGACAACATGATCTGGAAGAAAGACCACTGGCCCAGGCATGAGGAAAGACCTGCATTTAAATCCTGTTTCTCCAATTTATTAGCTGTGTGACCTCTGGGATATCATGCAACCTTTCTGAGCCTCAGTCTTCTCAGCTGTAAAATTAGGATAATAGTGTTTGTAGTATTTACTTTGCAGAATTTTTGCCAAGATCGTATGAGATCATACATAGTGTTCCAAAAGGCTTAGGGCAGTTTCAAGCCCTAATAGCTTTAATAGCTTACACCTTGTAAATGTAAAATGTTTTGCAGATCTTAAAGCACCACACAAATATTAATTGTTATTAAATTTTAGTATAATAATAACATTTAATATAATCCTTTAGGGCCAGTGTATGGGTAAAAGCAAAGAACCTGGAGTCAGAGGACCTGAATTCAAATCCTGCTCTTGACACTTAGCACCTGTGTGACCTTAGGCAAGTCACTGGCCCTCTCCAGGCTTCAGTTTCTTTCTATGTAAAACATGTGTTTATTAGACATTAGCAGAGCAAATCAATCTCCTTCTTCACCGGTAGTGAGTGAGGCAAGAAATGCTGTGGGTCTCCTGGTGGGGGAGGGGCCATGCATAGACAGGCAACATGGTGGTGGCCCAGCTGGGGACAGCCTGAGGTCCCTCCCCCACCAGGAGGCCCATGGCAGTTCTTGTCTCTCTCTCTATGGGTGAAGGAGCTTGATTTGTCCTGTTAGTGCCTTCTACACACTCACTTGGTTCTGTCTCAGCTGCCAATTCAGAGAGTGGTCTTCACCTTGTGGTAAGAAGACACCTATGTATGCGCCATAAGAAATGACAAACAAGATGATTTCAGAAAAACCTGGAAAGACTTACATGAACAGAGTGAAGCGAACAGAACCAGGAAAACATTATACATAGGAACAGCAATATTGTTTGATGAATAATTGTGAATGACCTAGCTATTCTCAGCAATACAATGATCCAGAACAATCCCAAAGTACTAATGATGGAGCATACTATCCACCTCTAGAGAAAGAATTAATATTGTTTGAATACAGACTGAAGCATGCTATTTTTTACCTTCTTTCATTTTTTTCTTTTATTCAAGTCTCCTTGTACAAAATGACTAATATGGAAATGTTTTACATGATTGCACATATATAATTTATATCTGATTGCTTACTATCTCAGAGAGGGAGGGACAGAATTTGGAACATAAAACTTTTTTAAAATGTGTTTTAAAAATTGTTTTAAGATGTAATTGAGGGAAAAATAAAATATATTAAATTTTTAAAATTTAATTTAAGACAACTGTGTGGTCTCTGAACTGGGTATTACATATTTCCGTGTTCCCGACTGGGCCCTCATTGGCTGGTCTCCCCAGTTACACTTATATGTGGACATATCTCCTCCAGTAGAATGTAAACACCTTGTGTAGTGGCAACTACAGTGGCATACCCAGGATGGCTGCTAGCGCAGGTTCTTTTATCTGCCTTACTAGGAAAGCAACTTAAAAGGGGTCAATGATCTTCTTTAATTAAACAGAAAAAATACAGAGAAGAGAAATAAAGACCAACAGACAGAGCTCTACTGCCTGAATCAAAGCTTTACATCCACCACTAAATCAAGAGAGTCTTTACCTCTGAGGAGTCGGGGAGCTCTGAATATACGGCCACCCAGAGTTTCCACCAGGGAATCACAACATCTTTCTCATAAGCAGACCCCCAAAGCAAAAACTCACCTCTCAGAATATATACTCTTTCAGCTAATAGGCTCAGTGCCTAATTAGAAATTAACAAAAGATGTGTAAGCCTTTCTATAAGAAAGCAAACTTCCCTTAATGGGCTCCACATGAGGCCTATTGATGGGCAGGGAAAATCTTATTCCCCGTTAAATACCTCGTGATCAAGAATGGTTTTATTTCTGGCCTTGTACCCCCTGTATCTATCATAGTGGTGCCACATAGCAGATACTTAATAAATGTTTGTTGATTGATGAAGGCAAAGCACGAATACCCAAAGGAAAGACCAGCATAGAAAAAGTGCTTGTCAACCCTCTTTCTCATCACTCCTATAAATGAAAATGGTGAGTAAATTCCCCAAGGAAGAACATAGATTGGTTCTATTTATTGCTTTTTGAATGATCTCCTATGAAGTTACTAGTTAGCAAGGTGTCCAGGCTGATTTGAATGATGTGACACCTCCTTTTACTTCCAACATCACTCTACTTTCTTTTATAAGCCAGATGAATACTATCTTAGAGTATATTCAGTTCTGGACTTAGAGTCAGGATAGACGTGAGTTCAAAACCTGCCTCTGACATTTACTACCTATGTGACCATGGGTAAGTCATTTCACCTCTCCCAGACTCAGCTTTTTCATCTGTAAAATGGGAAATAATAATAGTATCTACCTTCCAGGACCACTATAAGGATCAAATGAAATAACATATGTAAAGATACTGCAAACTTTAAAGTGTCATATAAATCTTATTTATTATTATGTAACCCAAGTCCCAAGATCCATTGGTATGGAACGCTCTCTTCACTGGTGGAGATCAATGCCACTCAAATCAATACCAGAGGTGGGCGGGGCAGGGATCCACTCTTCTTCAAATCTTCTACTTGGAGATCAGCAGTTGCGTCAGGCTCCTCTGGCTTTCAGCTTCAAGAGAAAAGATGGATAATGCCCACCCCACTGCACACTGAAAGAAAAGACTCTGGGAAGAAGCTGACATGAAGGGAGCTAGAAATCTCCATCATGTCTCTATCTCCAGATTGCTACACTAGAGACCTTGGGGAATTTCCCCATAGGTAAGATCTGGGATTCTCTCTCTTAGAAGAGCTGTTATCTCCACCCAAATAGGAGAGCTCCTTCACTCTGTATTACCTGGTGTGTCTTCTCCTTTGTATTCCTTCCCCAGTTTCTGTTTGCTATTGACTTGGGGGAAAAAATGGATTTCTTTGCTACTTCCTATGTATGTTAATCGTGGAACTGATATTTGGTGGGAAGTGAAGCCTTGGATATAGAGCCTAGGGTCCTCCTTTCTGCATTAAGAAACAGTGATCAGAAGTTTAGCTTGAATCTGAAAACTACATCTCCTTGACTAACAATACTTAAGGAAGTAAATAGATATCATTCTAACCTGATACCCCTTCTCTCTAAGAAGAGCAGAGTGGCCAAGCTTCTGGCCCCAACCTCCCATTTCCTTTTCTGGCAGAATTCAGAGAAAGAAATCAGAGAAAGGTGAGGGAGAAGAGGCTAGAGGTGGCTATTCTACCTCCTTTTGAGTCACAATGACACCCCATGCCTCATTTGAAGGATAGCCTTGTTATCATTATCATCATCATCATTGTCGTTACAAATAATAATACTATCATACAGATTCTGTATACCTTCCCTTTGGCGTCATCACCAAACCTGGCTGAAATAGTATCATTAAAAGGAAAAAGAGATTTTTCAATCTTCTAATAGAGCTCTTTCTTCCATGTGGTAAAATACCCACCCTGGTTCAGTCCAGCCTGGGGCTAAACTGTTCCAGGAGACAGAAAAAAAATATTTCTGAACAACAAGGCAGTCAGCGGCTTGAAAAGTAAGATTATTATCCACAAACAAAACTGACTTTTTCTAAAGGGCACTTTAATGACCCAAGTCATCCTAATTATCTTCCTGTATTGAGCTCTTTATTAAAAGCAAACATGCCATGTGGAATGTTGTTTTTCTGCCTTCAACATAACACAGAAAAAAAAAAGAAAGAAAGAAAAGGGAAAACAATGAAAAGGAACAGAGGTGCATGATAAAGCCATAAGGTTGGGGTTTTTTTTCAATTTATTTTCATTTCCTCCATGAAAATCCTATTTCTGTTACCTCATCCTGGCATCAAAACAACCTTGGGTTCTTGAAGGCTATCCCAAGTAGATACTGCAGGTCACAATGAGGTGTCTGAAAACCCTATATTCTCAATAAACAATTACGACCACTCCTCTACAACAAACCATAGATCTACTCAGATCGTCCATGTCTATGAGGAAGTTCCTCAAAGCCTCATCATCCTTTTAGGGATTTCAGAAGAAATTCACATAGCTATCCACAGCAAAAATCACAAGATTCTAGAGCTAGGAGAAAACTTAGAAAATGTCCAGTCCAACTCTTTCGATTTATGTATGAGGAAAATGAAAGCCAGAGGTGAAGTGACTTCCTCGAGGTCACACAGTTAATAGCATTTCTGCAGGGCAGCTGGCTACATTCCAGTACCCCTCCCTCTACTTGTGATATTTGTCTGGAAGGCCATGGCTTCCCTGAAGGCCAAGAACCAGGTGTTTTAAAGGGACAGCAATGTATACAGTGCACTAATAATAATGATAATAGCTGGCATTTGCAAGATGCTTCAAAGTTTGCAAAGCACTTGATGCTTGATGCTCTCTCCCTCTCTATCTCTGCTTCTCTCTCTCTGTCTCTGTCTCTCTGTCTCTCTGTCTCTCTCTCTCTCTGTATGTGTGTCTCTGTCTCTCTATCTTTCTGTCTCTCTCTCTCTCTCTTTCTCTCTGTCTCTATCTCTATCCCTCTCTGTCTCTGTCTCTGCCTCTCTGTCTCTTTCTGTCTGTCTGTCTGTCTCTGTTTCTCACTGTGTCTCTCTGTCTTTCCTCTCTGTCTCTCTGTAGCTCTGTCTCTGTGTGTGTGTGTCTCTGTTTCTCTCTGTGTGTCTCTCCATCTCTCTCTGTCTCTGTCTCTCCCTGTCTCTCTCTCTCTCTCTCTCACTCACTCACTTTCTCTCTCTCTCTTTCTCTCTCTCTTTCTCTACTCACAACAGCCTTTTGAGGCTGGTGCTATTATTAACCCCATTGTAGCTACCGGGATGCAAACACCAGCCATAATCATTCCCATTACATTGTCCCATTCATTCTCACTCTTTGTTTCCAGAAATGCTCCTTTGGGAAGGTCCTCTGGGTGAATAAAAGAAGCCAAGTTGGAAAGACGTGTTATTTTCTCCATAACAGGGACTGGGCTCTATTGTTAGATGAAAAGTCCCCAGCCTGCCGGCGCCAGTGGGAGAGTGGTGTGCCCACCCCTAGAGACAGAATCCAGGTCCCTGAGCTCCAGGGTGAGCCCGGATCTTCCATCAAGGGATTCCATTCTCCCAGAGCCCCTTTCAGTTACCTTAGCCTTCCTACACAAAGGAATAAGCACTAGGGGGACATCACAGCTTCACTAACTATGCTCTTTTTTTCCAAGAAAGGCAACATTACTAAGCCCTCCTGTTGAGTTTTCATCACTGCAGTGAGAAAGATTACAACCAGCCTACGTAGCCTTGGCTGAAGTTTCTCCCAAGGTTTTCATTTCCAAGAACACCTGACCAAGTAAAATGGGCTAGCCCCCTGGTCAGGTGAGAAACAGGAGGAGGAGAGGGGAGGAGAAGGGAAGGAAAGAAGAGGAGAGAGGTCTCTGTTAGGTCTAGGGAAATAAAGATATATCCACATCTACCCATGTTTATCTATATAATTCCCTAGATCTAACAGAGGCATCCATATATCTATATCCATATGTATCAGTATTTCCCTAAGCCTAACAGATATAAAGACTCCCAAAGCGTATACATATATATTGAGAAAGAGAGAGAGAGAGAGAGAGAGAGAGAGAGAGATGAGGTGTCCCAAAAGTCTAAGTGCAGTTTTGAATAGCTGGGAATTAGCTTTGAACTGCACTAAGATTTTTGGGATATCCTGTCTTTTTAAACGTGTGTACACATACACACACATATCCTGCTTGGAGCTCCCACAAGCAATAAAAAATATGATAATTATAATGCTACATAAATGAAAATTTCCATTAGACAGGAGAACCCATAAGTACAGAACATAATGCAAGGGGGAATATAATCGGGACTAGCTTCGTGACCCTGAGCAAGTCACTTAACCCTGACTGCCTCACCAAAGAAAAAAATAAGTCGCAGGATACAAGCATAATAAAATAATTCATTTACAGATTGAGAGTGCATCAATAATGACCATGAAAGCTAACCCTGAAATAACAGATTGTAAACTGTTCTCTAAACCTTTAAGGACTACGTAATTAGAAGCTATTAATTATACTACCACCCCAACCACCTTTAAAAAGTGAATTTGAAATGTCACCCTAAAAATGATAATATAAATATGAAAATATATTAAAAATACATAAACCAGAAGTTATATAAACCTAGCAAGCAGAAATTCCCACTGCCACTGGTGAACAGTATGACATCAGATCATGGGGGGAGAAGAGAGAACTGGAGAAGTTGGAGGAAAACAGTAGAACCAGGTAGAGGGAACCAGACTACGAGTACAAGACTATATTCCTTAGTGAGCGTATGGGAAAGGAAGAAACAAATAAACTGAAAATGCAACAGCAAAGACTGGGGGGAAAATGGAAAGATGATTAGGCAACCTTCAGAACAAAGAAATAGTTCATTAGGTGCTTTAGTGAGAGCCATGGTGGATATTAATTTGACATGTCCTATAAAGAATTTATTCCCTTTAAAGTCAGAGCTAGCACCAGCTGCTGTCAATAAAAGGAAATATTTAGATCAGGGTCAAAGGGAAAAGAATGGTAAAATATATTCAATGAAAGGGTAAAAAGAGTGGACAAAGAAATTCTGGAAATTGGTTTTTTTTATTGAAGCAGTTTCAGTGTCAGACATGATGTGTCCCAGATACAGAAAATAATAAGCAAATTCTTATCAGGAAAAAATTATTAAACTGATTCTTCAGACAAATCATGGAGAACCTTGAAAGTTGGAGAGGAGTTTGGATTTTATATGGTAGGTAATGAGGAGCCACTGAAGGTTTTGAACAATGAGATTCTCTCCAAGCAAGAAGCTTTAAGACCAGAAAAGTAGGTAAGAATCCTTATAATTTATAAGACGTATCTTACACATCTCTCGCCCTCCTTTGTCACATTGTTTGTGTAGGAGCCCTTTCTGTAAACTCCTAGAGAGCAGGACCAATGTCATATCTACTTTAATAAATGAATCAATGAATCAAAAAGCATTTATTAAACATTTTCTATGGGCAGCAAATTGTGCTAAGTGCTAGGGAAACAAATACAGAAACAAGACAGTACAGGCTCTCAAGCAGTATCCACTCTAATAGGAAAAGATAACATACATGGGAGGTTTCAGCTAAAAGTTATATGGAAAGCATGGGATATAGAAGCAAAAAAGATGCAAATATATCTTCTTTAATGTCTTTTTCACTGATAAAACGATATCCATTTATGATTTTGAGCTACTTCACAATGCTAAGGACTTCCATGTTGAGAACTTTCTCTTCTCCATGTTCAGGCAGTTTGTAGTACCTATGTAGAGTTTCCAGGTCACATCTCCCCAAAGGTAGTTCTCTTTGGATGATGGCTATAGGCATCAGGGTGGAAACAGGCCTTATGGTCTGGGGAGCACTATTATTCCCAGGGCTTTGGGGCTAACCTGTTCACTCATGGCAGTTGGCACTGGTATTGATGGTGATGGTGGGCTGGGGGGGTGGATATTGGACCCCTTCTCCCCAACGGTTGCCCCCCTTGATGATCATGGGCTGGGCTGAAAGAAGTATTAGTGGTCTAGGGAGTCCTACTAAACCTGGGGCTCTTGAGCTCTCAGTCCTGGGCTATCTCCACTAGAGAAGGAGGTAGAAGGAAATCATCTTAGCACATGCTGCCTCCTGTGTCTCCCTCAGGAAGCCTTTGCAGCTTCAACACAAAATAAATGTTTGTTGAATTTGAATTTGTTGATCTTGAGATATTTGAATTAATTATCTGACTAGAGGTTGGATTGAGCTATAAGACTATGGTCCAATTATCTATTCATGGAAAAGGAAGGGGCAGGGTTTTCTATTAGATCCAGAGACCACCTAAGTTTTTACCTTATTTTACCTGGGTTCTTTTTTTTAAGGTCTGCTCTAATCTCAGGTGAACCTGTAATAAGTGGAGATCATTCA
Source organism: Trichosurus vulpecula (assembly GCF_011100635.1). Classification (NCBI taxonomy): domain Eukaryota; kingdom Metazoa; phylum Chordata; class Mammalia; order Diprotodontia; family Phalangeridae; genus Trichosurus; species Trichosurus vulpecula. Next base: position 124,888,459 of record NC_050581.1, on the reverse strand, counting down.
TTCACCCACTCAATAAATACTTATTGGGTGCCTACCACATAACGAGCATTATGTAGAAGGAGGGGGTACATAGACATAGCACATCTCTGCCCTCAGAGATCCAGCAGTCCAGTAAAGGAAATAAGAATGTGTACACCAATAACTGCAATACAAAGTATACTGGGAAAGTCCATTGAAGGGAACTACATAGAAGGTGAAGCCAAGATCACAGAATAACAGGGAAGAGCATAGTGAGCTCCAGGGCTGCCACGCCTCACCCAAAACTTCTCTAAACAGATGAAGAAAATGCATCAAACCAAATCCTGATCGAGAAATACAAGACAATATCAACATGAATCATTTTTCCAGCCCATGTCAACATGGAAAAGAAGCTCTGCAGACACTGGGGATGGAGTCTGGCCAGAACGTAGCACACTCTGGTGCAAAGAGAAGCTTTGCAACAGGGCAAGAGGTCCCAGACCTAGATCAGGTGTTGTTCACGAGAACAAACCTCAAAATCTGAAATAGTTTTAAAAAGAAATCTATTAGGTTATTTGGTAGGGAGAACAAGCCAGAAAAGGAGGTAAGAGAAAGGAGGTGTGGCTCCTTCTTGTCCAGGCTCTGAAGGTTTACATTATACAGGATTCAGACAAGTGTCCCCTCACAAGAATCACAGTAAGCCAAGACACAAGCTTGGGTGGACCCATCATGAATCCTGGTTGTGGTAACCTGAAAAAGAATGATTTGGTAATCCAAAAAAGAATGATCCAAGAACTCAAACACTTACAAACTATGTGACTGGGCAAGTCACTTAACCCTGTTGGCCTCAGTTTCTCATCTGTAAAATGAGCTGAAGAAGGAAGTGGCAAACCACTCCAGTATCTTTACCAAGAAAACCCCAAATAGAAGTCACAAAGTGTCACAAACTGAGACACAAAGACACAACTGAAACAACTAAACAACAACAAAAAGACCTGGGGGAATCCAAAATTCCTTGTAGCCATCTCCAGCACTCCTAGAGAGTTACTGAGGTCAAGTGACATTCTGAGTGTGGACAACCTTTAATTGATTTAAACAGTATTTCCAAATAATATATAATAAAACATTTTTCTTACGCAGGGCACCATGTAGAGGGTACAAAAACAGGTGCAAACTGCAGCTTTGTTATCCACTATTCAGTCCCAAATCATAGATCCAGGGCAGACCAAAGAGGGCATTTGTGCCCAGGAGTGGTGTTCTGGGAAAGGGACGGATGGCAAACCTTAGGCCATGTACCTAATAAGAGTAAGTTCCAAAGCAAAGAGTAGCAGTGTGGCTTAGACCCCGGGAGCAGAGTAAGGACTCCATTCTGGCTTCTAGTGGAAGACTGAAGAGTATCACCAGAAAAATAATCCCAGTCCAAAGGGGAATTTGCAGGTCTGACACTCCAAACCCAAGAGCTCTCCAACAGTCCTGTAGTGGCTGGGTCTAGGCACAATCTACTATTGCTCAGAACCAAACTCAAGTCAAGAACGAACTTGCCAGTGTCACTGGGGATTGGGAGAGTAAGCTCAGAGGGAGTGCTATGCTGGCAAAGTGTAATATCTGCTTAGCTAAGAGGCACTTGGTTTAAATATCCATTTTCAAGGATATAAATGTGATGTCATGATGAAAATTCAAATGACTCTCATCACATTTTGATCCATCTGTACACAAAACAAAATGAAAAGAAATCCGTTTGACTCACTTGTATAAAATCCCTGCTTATTACACAAAATGAATTAAAGGTGCTTCACAGGAGAACCAAATGAGCCAGTCGATGATTAAAGGAATGGGCCCTTTTATTTGAACGTTTAAGGAAAGATTATTTGGCTTAACTGGAGCCAGCCAAGGAAGCACGGCAGGAGAGGCCGGGGCAACGAGAGTCACAGATATGGAACTACAAGGAACTCAGACCTTCTAGCTCAACAATCCCATTTTACAGATAAGGAAACTGAGTCCCGGGGCAGTTAAGTGACTTGCTATGGTCACAGAGATAGTAAGAAAAGAGTACTAAGGCAGCATTTGCCTCCATCCACCTGTAACTGGGGCAGAATTTGACACCTCCAAAATAAGGTAGTCTACCAACTGCTCCACACACTGGGGCTGGGTCTAATACCTCCAAAGTGAGCTTGAGAGGGCCAAGGAAAGAATACCACCAAGGCTGTCTTCGAGAAGCCACACGCATGATAATAATAGCTGATATTTAGATATTGTTTCAGGCTTTGAAAAGTGTTCTCTCTCTCTCTTTTTTTAATATGTACGTATATGTGAGTGTATATATATATATATATACACACATACAAATTTATTTGTAGTTGTTCAGTCATTTCAGTCATGTCTGACTCTTTGTAACTGTATTTGCAGGTTTTTTGACAAAGATACTAGAGGTTTGCCATTTCCTTCTCCAGCTCACTTTCCAGAAGAGGAAACCGAGACAAACAGGGTTAAGGGACTTTCCCAGGGTCACACAGCTAGTAAATGTGTGAGACAGGATTTGAATTCAGGTCTTCTTGACTCCAGTGTGGGTACTCTATCCACTGAGCTACCTAGCTGCCCCATACACACACACACACACACACACACAGGTGTATGTGTATATTAAGCATATACATATGTGTGTACATATAGGCACATATATATTTATATATATGAACATCCATGAAATATTATTTGAACCTCCCAACAACCCTGTGAAGGAAATGCGACCATTATTTCCATTTTACAAATAAGGAAAGTGATGCTAAGAGGTTAAGTGACTTGTCCAGGGTCATACTTCTAGGGAAGTGACTGAACTGGGACTAAAACTAGGTTTTCCCACCCCACACTGCCTCCATTAATGGTCATTAGGCCATAGCAAGGCGAGAGCATCTGTGATGATCCGAGAGGCTATTCCCAGGACTTAGAATATTACCATATCAAGGCTTGCTGATGCTCATAGCAATGGACAATTCCCAGCCCTCTGTTCTAGTTAAGAGAAGGAAACTGAATTCCATTCACCCTTTCCCTGCCTCAGGGTGAAGTCCATGTGCCAAATCTTGCCCCCCATGTCAGCACTTTCCACTGAGTCTCTTTGCGGGAGAGGAAACAACAAATGAGGAGGAACAAAGATGGCGGCCACTTCTACAATCATGCATAATGACATAGGTTCATGTAGCCATTTAAAAAAGTTTTAAATTATATATGACCAGAATGTTACTTATTTTGAGTCAGTAAAAGTGAGATCATAAAGCAAAAACTAGGAAATTGACTCACGCTTTGCCCCAGGATGTCAACATTCCTCCCCACAGCTTTATCATGCTTCACTGGCCTGTATTTTTCAACACAACTGCTCCTGCCCCCTCCTCCAGCCCTAGGCTGCCACCCTTGGAATCCCACCACAGTGTTACTCCTCTCCCAGTGTCTGCCTTTGCCCATCACCATTCCCTCCCACATCTCCTCCTGAGGCTTGAGGACCACAGGATGCCTATCAATAAGACCACAGGGGCTGGAACCAGGCTCTCTAGGGACAAGCTACCTTCCTCCCAATAATAGCACACCCAGGAAAAACTGTTTTCTGTGCCCCTACTCCCACTACAATTAACTGAATCTGCCCTACATAGGAGAATTCCTAATTATGGCTCTGAAAATCCAGCTTACAAAACACAATTAGAGCTCTTAAATGAGCTAAAAATTATAAATATGTGGGTTACAAATTTTAATGGAGAACAATTCTTTACACAAGTGAATCATACTATGAAGACTGAATTGCCTATCCCCATCACATTTGGTTCACCTGGAGGTCATTTTTCAAAGGCTCCATCACCAATTAACCACAGTGATAAGTTTTTGTTCTCACTTCCTTCTATTTCTTTTCTTTTACCACTAAAGGAGAAGGATTTGATTCCAATGAAAAATTACTTCAAAGTTATCCTGTTATATTTCAAGCTGTCTGGGCTTCAGTTAAGTAGCATTTACTCAAATTTTGTAATGCTAGACACTCCAAATTATCAAATTTGGAATTGTGGTTATATGCTCCATTTGCCAAGAAAAGAGAACACCATTCTCTAATGCTTGTTTTAAAGTCTGCCAAATGAAAGTCAAATTCAAGTCTAGCTTTTGTAGTATTATAATCTGATCCTTTATCCTATCATTCTTTTCAAATTAAATTCTATTTTTTTTCAATTAAGCAAAAATCTCTTCTACATATCCCTCTCTACTGAAAATTTTAAAAAAATAAAGATTTTAACAGCTATGCATTATCAAGCAAAACAAAACATTGACCATGTCCAAAAACTGCATGCCTCAGTCTACCCTCTGAATCCATCACCTCTCTGTCAGGAGGCAGGCGGCATGTTTTAGCATAAGTGCCCTGCAATCGTTGTTAGTTATTGCATTAATTATAGTTCTTAGGTCTTTCAGATTTGTTTGTTTTTACAGTATTATTACTACTGTATAAATTGTTCTCCTGGTCTGCTCATTTCACTCTACATCAGTTCATACAAGTCTTCCCCAGTTTCTCTGAAACCATTCTCTTCACCATTTCTTACAGCATGTTAGTATTCCATCACATTCAATACCATAACTTGTTCAGCCTTTCCCCAATGGATGGGCACTCTCCCACCCTCAACAACTCTGCCCCAAACCTCATGCAGAGCAGGATATTCATCTTCACCAATGAGAAGAAAGTCCCATACAAGTGGACTTTGGGAGTTGAGTTACATATAAATAAACACACCTGCCCTATGCCAAGAGCAAGAAAATCATCTCTTCACATTTGGCCATATCTATTTCTATGCAACAAATGAGTGTGTGCCCAGAAATGACAGGATGTCCCTTCAGGAACATTGGGTAAGTGAAAGTAGTATGTCCTGCAAATGAACAATCAATTACCCAACACTCTTTTCTTTCTTTCTTTCTTTCTTTCATTCTTTCTTTCTTTTTTTTTTTTTTTTTTTTGCTCATGGTTCAACTAAAAATACCCGTCCAATAGCTCTTATTTGAAACTTTGTCTGTTACTCATTGGCTTTTCTCCCCTGACCCCAATGGCCATTTCCTGTTCTTTCCAGAGTTATTTCTGTCACTCAAATCTCAAAGTCAGTCAGTCAGTCAATTAACATTTATTAAGCACCTACTATGTGCCAGACACTATGCTAAATGCTAAAGGTACAGAAAGAAGCAAAAGACAATCCCTGCCCTCTAGGAGTTCACAATCTAATGAAGAAAAAAGCAAGCAAACAAGCCATATACAGGATAAATGGAAAATAAGAAAGGGACGGCAGTAGAATTAAGAGAGGTTGGAAAAGGCTTCCTATAGAAAGTGGAGTTTTAGTTGGGACTTAGAGGAAGCTAGGAAAATCAGCAGGTAAAGCTAAGAAGGGAGAGCTTTCCAGGCATGGGAGACAGGCAGGAAAAATGCCTGGAGCTGAGAGACAGAGTATTCTGTTGGTGGGACAGCCAGAAAGCCGGTGAAATTCCAAATACATTTTAGTTGATCCTGGGGGTGTAAAAATGATAATAATAACAACAAGCATTTATATAGCATTTACTATGTGACAGGCACCATGCTAAGCCCTCTATAAATATTGTCTAGTTTGATCTTCACGATAACCTTGGGAGGTAAGTGTGCAGGGAGCCATTGAAGTTTATTGAATAAAACAGTAACATGGTCACACTTGTAGTCCAGTAAAATCGGTTTAGTGGCTGAATGGCCGATGGACTGGAATAGGGAGAGACTTGAGGCAGGCACACCCACTGGCAGGTTATTGCAATAATTCAGGCATGAGGAGATGAGGGTCTGCCCCAGAGCAGGAGCAGTGTCAGAGGAGAGAAAGTGAAATCAACAGGTCTTCCCACCCTTTCCAAAGGGAGAAAAAGAAAAAAGAAAGAGAAGGAAGTATTACTGGCTCCAGACCTAAGAGTCCTAAATAATCCCAGAAAAGCATGTTTTCTGTGTGATTCGATCACATCACCTCGGCCACAGGGGTCCCATGCTGACCAATTCATGGAGGCTGCTCTCTTCCACTCCCTTCCCCCAAGGTTCCCACTCTCCAGGTCCTAAGGCTACTCTCTGCCACTGCTGTTCCTACTGTCCCTCTTCTCCTCCAACTCTTGTGGCTTCTCAGCTTTTCTCCCCATAATCCCTTAGGATGAGAAGGTGGGTCTATGAGTCCCATTACACCCCCCTATCTGAAAGTTCCAAGGACAAGGCAAAACTCTCCTTGTGTCAAGGAGGGGAACCCTCCGGGATTTCCACCCTACAGGTACGCATTCAGCTCCAGCATCCTGGTCTCCTTGGCAATACCTGGAAGGATATGGCCAAGATAATGCAACATTCTATTTTTTTAAATTTTGTTTTCCATTATAAACTTAACAGACTTCAACAAGCATGAACATTTCAAGAAACAAAGAACAGAAAAAGGACTATATATGAAACTGAGAACTTCTGTTACATTTGGTTTATTTTAAAATACATAGTCATCGTATACTGTATTAAATTAAAGATTAAAAGTCTTACTGTATCCCCTTCTGAATTGCTTTCTGCTCTCTTCTGCATTTTTTATTGCTCAGTTGATACTATTTCATTTTTTTCTTCCTTTTTGCATCAATTCCATTACTCAACAACTTCATGAATTTTCTTTTGGCCATAAAGCTGTATCCTAAATAATAAAAGGGGTTGTAATCTGAGTCAAGGGGGCAATGAAGACTCTTTTGATGGATTGAAGTATTATTACAGCTGCTTCCCCTTTCTTCTAATGATCAAAATACATGTTCCCCCAGCATTGCCCTTTCTTCCTATCATGTGAATACATCCCAGATGTCACCTTTCTCCATTGCCCATAGTATAAGTTTAAGACTAAGCAATTCCACAATTACCCTCTGAGCAGCTGTCATATGACTCCCATACAATGCTAGGAGCTAAAGGGGAGAAAAGGGAAGATAAAATACTCTCTCTCTCTCTCTCTCTCTCTCTCTCTCTCTCTCTCTCTCTCTCTCTCTCTCTCTGTGTATCTTTGTCTCTCTGTCTCTCTATCTCTCTCTCTCTCTGTCTCTCTCTCTGTCTCTGTCTCTCTGTCTCTGTCTCTCTCTCTCTGTCTCTCTCTCTCTCTTTCTCTCTTTCTCTCATTCTGGGGGGTTTAGGGTATCACTGGGGAAAGGGCCATACGCATACTGAACTGATAACATTCTAAGCCCCTAAGAGATTGAGTCTGTCAGGATTACTGGAATATATATTTCATGCCAAAAGGAGTAGAAACAGGAAAGACACATATGACTCAGATATGTAAGAGGCCTTAGAGATCATCCAGACTAACCTCCTTATTTTAAACATGAGGGAACGGAGCCCCAGAGAGGTAAAGAAACTTGTCCAAGGTCACACAGCCAGTAAATGGAAGAACTAGGAATCAAACCAGGTTTCCTGACACCAAAAGATAATGGTAGGGTTTTTCCCACTATTAAGCTACAGGATCAATCTGTATGGGATGAAGTGGTCAGAAAAGGATTCATGGAGGAGGTTAGAATTGGTCTAGGAACAGAAGATCATAACATTTCCCTCCCTGCCAAAACCACCATCAACCCACTCTCCCACCCCAATTTCCCCTAGTTTCAAAGGGGCTTCTCAGCTATAAGATGACAGCAAGGGACACCAAGTAACACATGCCCAAATGCTCAGCTTGGTTCCTTTTACTGAGCATTTGGGCATGTGTTACTTGGTGTCCCTTGCTGTCATCTTATAGCTGAGAAGCCCCTATGGAGCACAGCAAGCACGCCAGGCCCTTCTATACTCCACTATCTCCCAAAGTCTGTCCAAAGCCTGTTCATTGTTTCCACGACACTATGTATCCATCTCTTTCTCTGCTGTCCCCTTTTCCTTTTGCCTTAAGTCTTTCCCAACATCGGGGTTCTTTCCAATGAATCCTGTCTTCTCATGATGTGGCCAAAGCATTTAAGCTTCAGCTTCAGTATTTAACCTTCCAGGGAACAGCCTGAATTAATTTCTTTAAGTACTGACTGATTTCACCTCCTTGCTGTCCAAGGTACTCCCAAGTCTGCTCCAGCACCATGACTTGAAAACTTCTTTTCTGCGGCTCTCGGGTTTCGTTACAGTCCATAGCCCTTGCCATAAAAGACTACAACCAGAAGACAAGACACAATACATACCTTTCCCATTCTTGGGACCATTACTACACTCTAACTGCGCAATAAAATGCTGTGTGACCTGATCTGGGCCTACCACCTTGTGGCAGTATTAGGTATTGCAACCACCTGATTAGTAAGCGCCTCTTGTTTGCCCAGCAGCTCCTGATACACTTGTTCCACTGAAATATCAATCCAGAGCTGGGCATCTCTCCCTCGGAAAGTCTATCACTCTGTGATCAGATGGATAAAGAAACAGGAAATATGTAGAGAAAGTAGAACAAGATTACTGATCTCCTTTCACTCACTCCTACCTCCAGTCCCCAGGTCTGTCTCTTAAGGAAGAGGATATTTAGAAGAAATCAGGGAAATCCATCAGTCAAAAGGATGTTAGAAATTATCTTTTGAAGTAGGCCAAAGTTCGTTACCCACCCTAGTTATGGCTCCGATGTTTCCTGTCACTGATCACCAAGTCCTTACCTCCCCCAGTTAAAATTCCCTATTCTTTCAACTCATGCTTTCAAGTCTTCCCCATCTATTCTGGCTGTCACCTTCTTCTGGACCTGCTCCAGTTTATCAATTTTCTTCTTAAAAATATAATACCCAGAACTAAACACAATACTCCCTTTCCCTTGACCTTCAGCTCTTCCTGCCATGCTCGTTGACAGCCTTGGATCATCCTGCCATCTGTGTTCCTAGGTCACAGAATGATGCTAAAAGAACATGAAGAACCAAGTAAGACTTGCCTCTTATAGATTGTGGTTTTACACATTCAACAGCATCTAAATTCTCCTCCATACTCCTTGTTGTTATCTCACAAGGGATATCCAAAATTGCTATTTGAATGACTGGATAAGGAAAGGAGGGGTACACAAAATATCTCTAACATCCATCCCCCACATAATCAGAGCTGGAAGGAACTTCAGAAGATATCTGGTCCAATCATCCCATTTTTACAAAGGAAGAAACTGAGACCCCAAAATGGTCAGTCATTAGTCCAAGTCACACAGGTAGTAAGTGGAAGAGGGAGGATTTGAGCCCAGGTCTTCCAACTCTAAAGTCAAAGCTCTTCCTTCTCCATGAGGCATTTCTTCCTTTCTATTCCCACTACCAGCACCCTAGTCAGTTCTTTACCAACTAGTACTTCAAAAATCTGTAATTTGGTCATTTTAGATACTTCCTTCACCTATGTATGTCATGACCCCTCTACAATTTAGTTGATCATCTCTTCTCTTTATTGAAACAGCAAGTGTTTATTAATTCCATGTCTACCTAATCTCTTATTGGAGTCAGTGACCCATATGACAATGAACAGATTGATAAGAAGTATGTCATTCTTTATAATTATTTATGTATTTTTTACACACACATTTTCCAGTATATCATCTTGTTCCTCACCTAAAATGACAGAAAAAATGTCACTTGTGACAAGAAAATCAAAGCAATCACATCTGACAACATATGAAACATTTCTCACCCAGAGGAACCCACAGCTTTTCTCAGAGGAGGGATATGTGGTCATCTTCTGTTCTCTGAAACCAACATTGTTCATTACAATTTACTAGAGTCTCATTGTTATCTTTTGTGGTTTTTAAATCTAAATTATTGTAGTCATTGTGTCTATTTTCCTTTTGGTCTTGCTTTGTTCCTTCCATCATTGACCAGGCTGGGCAGGACATAGGGAAGCCGGCTCCAGGAGAATGTCCATCTGAGTCACCTGGCTCCCCTAGAGAGGCCTCAGTCTTTCCTGTGGTTCTCTTTACTTGTGCTCCCTATTGCCTTAGGGATAAAAATAAAGACTCTTCAGCTTGGGATTCAAAGCTAATTTTTTTATCTCTATACTCCGCATTTTATCTGCCACTTCCACAGCTTTGCCCAAGGTGTCCCTTCCTCTCCACCTCTACTTCTCAAAACCCCTAGGGGCCCCTTTCAAATTCAATCATCACTTCTATGTAAAGGAAGAGATCTTTCCTGATCTCCATCCTTCCTCAAATCATCCTGTTTTTACTCATCTTGTCCCTAGGCTAAGAGCTGAACAGGACTTAGAAGCCATTTAGTCATAGGATTATAAATTTGAAACTGAAAGAAAATTTAGAGATCATCTGATTCAATCCCTTTTTTCAAATGAGGAAACTGAGACCCAATGTGGTGAGACAACATCCCAAAGTCTCACATGTAGTAACAGACCCAAAACTGGATAGAGTGCTATTTCCTTGAGGACAGGGGTTGTTTCATGTGTGTCTTTGTATCCTTAGAACCCAGCTCAGTGATCTCTGAATTCCCACTGAGGAAACTCCTTCAAGCAATGTAGGTGGGCACCTGTTCTATTATGCCTTTTACTCTTAGAATTGCTTGGGGCACTGACAGGTTAAGCCAGTCTGTGTGAAAGGTGGGACTTTCACTCAAGCCTTCCTGACTCTGAAGCTGGCTCTCTATCTGGTATACCACACTGCCTCTGGAAATATGTAGATAATAAATGGCTGTTGGATTGGGCTGGATCAGATTAGAACATTTCATACAAGTCTTCTCATGTTTTTCTTAGTAGATGGTCTATGAGAGTTGCCACGTTCAAAAAAAAATGATCACCATGTAGCCAACAGGATAAGCTCCCCCAAATTTAGCTGGTACTTAGGAAGCAAAGACATTGTTCATTACCAGATGTATACTCAAAACTTTTCCAACATGGTAGGACCTTCCAGAGCTTGCTTACTCCCTACTGGTATAGTCTTTGAGAACCAAGAGTCATCAGTTCACAGTTAAATTAATTCAATTTCAATTCAATCAAGTAAATGATAAGCATTAGGGGACATACAGAGATGAAACAACACACTTTCTGCTCTTGAGGAGTTTGCAATCTAATTAAAGAAGCCTCCAAACTGGTCTCCTTGTTGTCATTCTCTCACCTCTTCTAATGAGTTTGGGTGCCGAGGGAGGACTTATTGACTTATTACATTCTTAGATGGACAATCTCATTCCATTTAAAAGGAACTCTTTTTTAATTTATTTGTTTTCCTTTTTTTTTTTCCTCATGGGGATAAGAAAGGGGTGTCATGGGGTTTGCCTGTAATAAACAATTGAATCTGAAATAAAAGGAAACCTATAAGGAAAGATTTACAGTTGTACAATAATAATCTCCTCATCCCTTAGTCCTTAGCCTTACTACACAGAATCCAGAGACAAAACAGGTAAAAGGACGTTGGAGAAGAGAAGGAATGTTTGTGGCTGGACTGTCATGTTCTTTGCCACTACTATTGAGCTGTCTTCTTTCTTCCAACCCTCTGCCCTTTCCTCCTGTTCTGGAATTAGTAGTGATAGGCTCAATTATACAAAGTAATAATCATAAGAATAGCTGACATTTCTAGAGTCTTTAAAGTTTTCCAAGTACCTACCTTCATTACCTCATTCAAGTCTTTCAATAGTTCTGTGAGGTATTCTTATACCAAATTTATATGATGAGGGCTATCCCCCATATGTAGCATGAGGCTGTTGTGTGGCTCTAAGGAAAGCAGAATACACATCGCTAGCCTCTTCTCCTCCCCTCTCTTCTCCAAGGGAGGCTTGAATTCCTGCCAGGATGGGAAACAGGAGGTTGGGGCCAGAGGTTTAGCCACTTTACTCTCCTCAGAGAGAAAGGCTACTGGGCTACAGTTATATCTATCTGATCCCCTAAATATTAGTGGTCTAGGGGATGCAATTTTCAAGTTTAATCTAACTTTTGATCACTGTTTTATTCATTAGGGGGGAGCAGAACCCCAAGCTTCATAGCCAAGGCTTGATTCCTTTCCCATCAAATACCAATTCCACAATGAACACACAGAGGAAGTAGCAAAGAAACTCATTTATCCAATCTGATATCAAACAGAAAGTAAAGAAAGTAAACATAGAATGTATATCAGACAATACATAGTGAAGTAGCCTTCCACCCTTACCTGACTGGGAGAAAGATAACTCAACTCAGCCAGGAGAGAGTTCTAGATCTCACTCAAGGGAAAGTTCTCCAAAGTTTCTAGTGTAGGAAGCAGGGAATGGGAACATGATGAAGACTACCAACTCTTCTCATGTCAACTTCTTCCCAGAGTCTAATTCTCCTTCAGTAATCTGAAGTGGGCTTAGTGTCTTCCATCTTCTCTTCTCCCATCTGGAAGCCAGAAGTGCCAGAAAGAGACCCTCAAGCTCAAAGAGGAGTGAACCTCTCCTCTCTCCTGCTCTTGACAACTCTACCCCCAGTCCTCTCCCTGCAGGGCATTGTTAAACCTGAAAATTTGGTTGAAGGAAACAACAGAGCTAGGTGATAGAAAAATCCATGTTGTTTATTATTTTCCCTTAAAGCATAGCGTAGCTAGCTTACTTGTACGTACAAGGAGTCAGAGTATAAACTCTGGCTGCCTGAACAAAGCAATGAGAAAACTTATATACGTTATTTTAGCAGAGCTAGCAAGCCTGTATGATCTCATTTTTATGACCCCCACGTATGTTTAACCATGATACAAGAAGAGGATTTTCCTTAATGGAATAGATTGTAAATACAACAAATTAGACAGTTGACAAAGTGTCAATTGGAATTACAACCCCAGGATCTCTGTGTTTAATTTGCCATTAACATTCCACAACACAGTATATGCCCATAAAATATTAAGATAAGGAAAAGTCACATAATTCAAGATAGTGTCTGGGGTCAAGGTTTTCACCCTTAATGGCCATGGACAGAGCAAGGAATGCTCCATCTGGATTTGTTGACAGAAGATAGAGATATCTCTGAGCTTACTCAGAGAACAAAGAGACTGTTAGGATCAGGCTTTTCTTCTGGTTAAGTAGTTCAGGCCCTGAGTCTTATTGAAATTACAAAAATGATATAAAATAGTATAATATTTTCCACAGCATTGATCTCTGCCAATGAGAAGAGAGTCCCATAACAATGGGCTTCACGAGGCAGGTTACATCTATAAGATAGAAACAAGCTTCGAAAAGTTAAGTGATTTCCATGGAGTAACATAACTAGTCACACAGTCCAACAAGATTTGAACCCAGGTCTTCCCAGATACAAGTATGGCACTCTATACAACCAGATTTCTTTATGCAGTGGGGATCACAACTCACAGGATCATAGTATTTAAAGTTAGAAGGGACCAGAACATGGGGAATGGATTGTCAGAGTGGAAAGAGACTTCAGTATATAGAGTGCCAGCATTAGAAAGGGCCTGAGTTCTCTCACCTACATGTAGAGGGAGCGCCTATCAGCCCAGAGCCGTATCTCTACCTCGTTGGAGTGAGATGCAGATTGAGAAAAGCAACGAATGGCTATTCCAATGAAGCCCTGTGGGGCTTGATGGTGAAATGAAAAAACAGTGGTGGCTAGCCTGGGGCCAGCGTGAAGATGCTTCCTGTCCCATTATCCCCAGATGGGTCAGTTTCCAGCAACAGAGATATTGGGACTCTGGAGGCGGGATCCTGTTTTTTCATTTGCCTGCGTATCAGCGAGGCAGATATCTGTGAGACTCATTGATGCTTTTATGCAGGACCAATACTGGCTAGAGCCAGCTGATTATTAAATTTTCAGTGAGCAACTACATTCTCAGCAATAGATAAAGGCTCCCAATCAGGGCTTGGTGTATTGTCTTGCCGACTTTTTAGACTTAAGAAAGTGATGGAGAAACTCCTGATAATGCAGACTGAACTTAAAAATGTATCGTGCATACAATTTTTCTTCAACGGAGCCAGTCGTGAAGCATTTAGCAGCACCCTGCTGAGTGTAAAGGCCTCGGAGACCCCCAAAGCCCTGGTAGCACTTATCCCAAGTACCGCCATCGGGTCACCGCAGGCGGCACTAAACGAAGCCTTGGCCTGCAAGGCTGGAGGCTTGTATCATACTCTCCGCGGGATCCTTCTTCTCTCTGGGCCTCAGTATCCTCGCCTGTACAATGGAGGCGTTGCATTCTTACACAGCGAGCACAGGCTCGGAAGAGAGCAGCACAGCTGAGGGAAGGGGTGGGCCAGCGGCTCGAGGCAGTTCCCCCGCCGGCCCGCAGTGGGGCGCTGTGAGGGAGCAGCGTCGGGAGCAGGCGAGGCCCCTCCCCCTAAGGGAGGAGGGGGGCGTGACCCGGATGGCGCGCGGCCTGACTGAGGCCCGAGCTTACGGACGCGGGGCGGAAGGAGAGGAGGAGGCCATGGCCGCGGGGGAGCCTGCTCCGGTAAGAGCGGCAGCGGCCGGGGAACGGCCGCAGAGGCCCGGGGCGAGAGAGGCGGAGCTCTCGGGGAGGGTCTGCGGCCTGCGGGAGGGACAGCTCCGGGCCATCGGGCCTGGCCCAAAAGGGGCCTGGGAAGGACACGGGAGAAGCCATCGAGGCCCCACCCCCTCGCTTTACAGAGAGGGGAAACTGAGGCCTAGAAAGACCGAGTCTCCCAATCAACGGTGCCGAGCAGACGCTGGATTTGAACCTAGGCCTCCCTAACCCAGCGCCGCGGTCCTGAGGGAGGGGGAGGTGGGGAGGCTGGCAGCGGCCCAGGGAGCCCATCCCTTTGGGGTAAAGGATGCCCCTGGGGCAGAGGCTCGATGGAGCCGGTCACGTGGCTCCCCGGTCCGCCGCGGGGGAGCCTTTCCTCTGCACCAGCGCGTGTGGCATCTGTGCAGCCCGATTCAGGGTTTGCAGAGGGCTTTACAGATGCGCATCTGCCTCGTCCAGCAGGCGTTCGTTGCCTGTCTTGTTGCTGCCACGCACTTGGGAAGAGAGAAGCCTTGCTCACAGCGAGGCAACACCCAGGGTTTCTCCTTGTTGGCTGTGATCAAAGTGTTTAAAATATGCCTGGTGGGCATCCGTTTTTAGCATCAACCTTGTGTGGGGGGAAAAAATGAAATAGTAGAAATGGTGCCTGGAATGGGGCGTTTATAAATGGGTGAAATAAAATTTAAAATGAGTCTGTGTTTCTCATGCTTGTTTCCAGGTGCCTGTGACTTTTGATGATGTGACCATGTATTTCACGGAGCAGGAGTGGAGAAACCTGGAGGAATGGCAGAAGGAGCTTTACAAGCATGTGGTGATGACCAATTATGAAACCTTGGTCTCATTGGGTAGGCTATTATTATAGGGAAATTGGGGAGTTATATAAAATCAGATACTGGAAGAGGCCTCAAAAAGCACCCAGCATCTCCATCCACAACCTGAAACGGGTTTCCTGAAACCCAGTTCTAAATTATTCTTTTCGTATCATTTAGTTTCCTTTTTAGACAAAGTTTTATTGATGCCTTTTGTTTCTTAAGTTAGTGACTTGTTAGAATCCACCCCACCCCTATTGAACACTTTCTTTTTACAAAGAAAACTATTAAGCGAAACAGAACAAAAATGATTGTTTACACTGTATTAAACATTCTGCCCCCATGTCTCCCACCTCTCTGCGGAGAAAAGTATATTTCTTCTCTTCTCTCAGACCAAGATTGGCCATTACAAATCTATCTGTAAAGTATGGCTGTGTTTTGGTGGTGTTTTCATTTGTGTTACTGTAGTCTAGTCTAGCTTGACACAATGCTAGGTCAGGTCCGTGAAATGTCCTATACAGCTAATGGCTTTTTCCACATTTGTCACTGGCGTTTGTGTGCCTCAGCCTAGTTAATAGTAGTCTCCCCCAGAATTGAAACAGCAAGTGTTTTTCTCACTTACCTCACTGTCGTCTGCTTCATTTCAGTCCCACAAGTATCTAATAAATGCCTGCTAACAATGAATGATACCTCAAATTTTCCTGCCTGCTATATGTCACGTGGTTTTCTTTTTACAACTTTAATTCCACTATCTTGCCATGACTAGTTTTGCATAGTAGATCATGAAAAAATCTTTTTTGAGCACACCCACCAGGAATTCCAGAGACTCCTCCTACCTACCTGGCCAGAGAGTATCATTAACCTTATCAGTCCATTAATTAGAAATTTTTTTTTTTCTGTGCCTGCTCTGTGAAAGTTACTTCAAGTTCTGGGAAGAATAAAAAGTTGCATAAGAAACGATACCTGTTTGCTCTCAAGGAGTTTGTTCTTTGTTGAGACCTAAAAGATAAACAGGATTTAAAATATGGAATTGTAAATAGTGTTACAAGAGACCTTTTTTTAAAGTTCAGTATAGCAATGTAATATGTCAGGAGGCAATGTGTGATTAATTGCCAGACGTGCTATAAATGTTCAGAGGAAGAAGAAATCACTTGAGGTCTGGAATGAGGTTGTAAAGGCTTCACAGAGAATTGTAGTCAAGATATTTTCAAAACAAAGGTTTAAATGAAAGTTACAGAGTAAAGCGGATGTAAAATGAGTAAGTGCTGATCGACTGAACTATGTGATATTTATTAGTGACCTTCATGGAAGCTGTTTTTGCAGAGTTGTTTGGATAGAAACTAGGTTTGAAGAGGTTGAGATGGAAAACTGAATCACCACAACCTCTGCTCGTCAGATTCCCCATCTCATTATCAAGACCATCCAGCATATGAAGCCTAAGCCAAATCTTTTTCACATGAGACTTAGACCTTACCACCTACTTCAGAGATTATTCGAGGGTTCCTTTTATTCAACTGATAGTTATAAGTGCCCACCACGTACTGGGTAATCTATACTAGATGCCAGGGATACAAGGACAAAAACTAAATAGCCCCCTAATCTCGAGAAACCTGCCTTCTATTGGGGAAAACAACATCTACGTGGAAAACTGTATACAAAGTAACATCCAGTGAAGACATTCATTGGGGTAATATCAAGAGAGGTTTCTTATAGGTGACAGTCATACTAGAGCTACACTTTGAAGGCCGGTAGGGATCCTAACAGGTGGAAGTGAAGAAGGGAGCAGCTCATAGAAAAGCAGAGAGACAGGAGATGCCAAGTAATGTATAAGCAATAGCAAACTGTTTTCTTGGTCTAGAATTTAGACTGAGTGAAAGAAAATAACATCTGATGAGACTGAAAAGGTAGGCTGAAGACAGATTGTGAAGGGCTTGAAAAGCAAGAGGAGTATGTATTTGATCCTATGGGCAAGAGGGAGTCACAAGAGTTTCTTGAACAGGGGAGTAGCATGGTCAGACCTGTCTGTGCTTTAGGAATAAATAGGGTAGCCACACAGAAGATAGATTAAAGAGGGGAGAGACGAGGCTAGGAAACAGATCTGGGTGGCTATTGCCATCTTGTAAGAGTCAGTGAAGATCTGAATTAGGGTGATGGCCGTGTGAGTGGAGATAAGGGGCATCAATACATAACATATTGTGGGGCTAGAATCAATAGGACTTGGCAGGATATTGGATGTGATGGATGAGGGAGGGAGAAAAGACAAGGAGGACTCCAGTTTTGTAAACCTGAGTGACTAAAAGGCTTGAGGGGGAAAGAAAATGAATTTTTGGTTTAGACATGGTGACTTTGAGATATTTAAAGGACATCCAGGAGATATCCAAAAGGCCATTGGTATTATAGAACTAATAGGGGTGTACAATCAAAAAGGTTTGGAGACCACTGGTGTAAGAGAGAAGAAAAGAGGGACCAGGATAGAGCCACAGGGTAGACGCCCATATAGGTGACAGGATAAGAATAATGACCCAGCAGAGAAGACTGAAAAGGAACAGCCATCGTACACATAGAATAAGGGGAGAGCAGTGTCAAGAAAACCCAAAGGGGAATGGAAGGGAGGGATGATCAGTAGTGTCAAATGCTACAAAGAGATCAAAGAGGATGATACCTGAGAAGAGACCACCAAATCTGGCAAGTAAAAGGCCATTGGTAACTTTGGACAGAGCACTGTATAATGGGAAGAGGTAATGGAACAAGGAGACCTAGGTTCAAGTGCTACCTCCAGTGCCTACCCAGCTGTTTGAAATGGCCAAGTGACTTCATCTCTGTGAACCTCAATTTCCTCCTCTTTATCATTCCCTGCCTTACAGGGTTGTTGTAAGGAAAATACTATACAAATGTTATGGTGCCATATAAATAAATATGATGAATCGGTCCATCTCTCATCATAACAATTATTTGTTCTTACAAACTAATCAGTGTTGGATTTTTTAAAAGTAGGCTCAAAGTCCACCGAAACTCTTTGTTTGGAAGATTTTTAAACAAGTTAGAAAACTCTGTGCCTAAGTTAAGTATGAAGATAATGAGAGTTTTTAAGTGACACACGTTTTCAAAACAAAAGCTTAGTTTTTAAGTATCTTCATTTAAATCATTCATCTCTCTTTCTAAGGACAAGGTCCATCCATTTGCTCTGAGTGGTAATGGAAACTATTCCCAAGTAAGCTACGGGAAATGTTTCTTCTAAAGTCAGTTGCTTTCAAAACCCTGTGATTTGATGCCTCATTTCTTGATAGCCCAGAGTATCTTGAAACCACTCAAATGGCTCTCAAGGAATTCTCAAAACAAAAATAATTTGAATTGATTTTATTAAGTGATTATGTACCATGTAATGATATTTGGGGGGTGGGAAATGGGGAAATATGAAACACATCATGGGCAGCTTAGAACCAAATATGTTAAGCCTAACTCTGTTAAGAGTGTGAACAATTGTATTCTGCTTTATAGCACCCCGAGGCCCATGTGTTTTTGCATATGTAATCATATAATTTGTGCATCTAATGTAAATTTTTTTAAAATACACTTAATTTCTTCTTTGTGACCTCTATGTAGGCTGTGCCATTGCCAAGCCAGACTTGATCACCTGGATTGAACAGGGAGAAGAGCCGTTCATCAGAAGTCAGGGATACTTAGGGACAAGAGATCTGGCATTTGGCTTCAGAGATGACGAGCATCTTGACTTGAAGCATACCAAGATGCAGCTGCTTTGTGGTGAGTGAGAAAAGATGAGAACAGCAAAACCAGAAAAGTGTGTCCAGCTTCCCTTAGCTGGGAAACTTAAATCTTCCTTTAATGCTGAACTGAGCTGGTGTCTGGTATCAGGATGGGCTTCAGAAGAGTGGTAAAGAGACTAACTCTCCAGGGCTCAAGACCCAAAACAAACCTCACTGTCAGTGTGGGGGACGTAACTCAACTTGAACACACAGAGAGGAGTTCTCTATTTTTTCTGCGTGATTGGGATTCCTGAAGTTCTAGATTTTAAAAAAGATGAAACCTTTCAGGAGTCAGGAAGACCCATGTGCCACATCATGAGGGCAGATGTTATTTCATTTTTGGCTGTTGATTTCCAATTAGTAATAAGCCAGGTATGCTATCGATGTTAAAGTCTGAAATTTTGTCCCAGGATGAGGAAAAAGAAGATATAAGGGCCTCCTGGTTATCTCTGTGGGTCAGAGAGGAGGAGAATTTAATGAGATTCCTGCCATCTCTTTTACTTAAATAAAAGACACCTGAAATAAAATAGGCTTGAAATCCTCAAATATGGACAAGATTATATCTCATAAGGGAGTAGGTTGAGCCCTTCTCTGATTTCCTTTCCTACAGGTAGTTCTACCACTTGTAGTAGCCAAAGTTTTCTAGAGACTTGTGTCCCAGATCATCAGGATTTGAAGGAGGGGACCAGATGGGGAACCCTAGCTCAGAAGCATAGTTACTTCTCAATATGAGAAGTCAGGGAGAATGTGGCTAAATGGTGCCCCTCTTGCTCCTTCTCTTCCCATGAGCTTTGGAGAAGCAACAAAACTACCTAGGCAGCCAGGTGCACAGTAGAGCACTGGGCCTGGAGTCAAAAATTCCAGGGTTCAAATGCAGCCTCAGACACTCATTAACTGTGTGACCCTGAGCAAGTCATTTAACCTCTACCTCAGTTTCTTCGTAAAATGGGGATAATGATAGTATCCACCTCCCAGGGATGTTGTGAAGATCACATGAGATATCTGTAAAGCCCTTAGCACAGTGCCTTCCTTAGTAGGTGCTATGTACCTATTGGCTATCATTACTGTTATCATTGCCACTTATATGTTGTATGACTTCAAGCAACTCAGCTCTCTAAGTTTGTTTATTCATAAGATGAGGTTGAAAACATTTGCATCACATGCAAAGCACTTTATATTCATTACTTCACAGGGCTGTTGTAAAGGTCAGATAAGGTAATGTGTTTAAAGTGTTTTGTAACCATAAGATGTTGCTAACATATTAGTTGTCATAGATTAATTGTAAGGAAAGTGAAAAAAAAATTTTAAATGATAACATAGCTTTTCATTATTTATTATTTTTTGTTATCATAAACATTGGCTAAGCCTGTTTGCCCATCGTAGATTGTAGGAAAATCAGTCACAGTTTCTGAGTAATTCCCCTGTGTTCATTTGTGTAAGTTTCCACTTCCACCTCCTGGAGATTTATCATTCCTCCAGCATTGCATCTTCCTGGAAACTTCCTTGAATACGGTGGTGAAATTCAGAGGGTAATGATGATCCTGAGTCTCTCTCAAAGACCTCTGTGTAAGTTATTCCACAGATTTGAAAAAGATATTCTCAATTCTCCCAAAGCATTTCCCCCCAGACCTGACTGGCTCCATTCAGGGGGGAAATATATGGACTAACACAGGTTTTAATGTCCCTTGACATGGTATACAAGGCCTTAGTACTTGTTACCTGTCATCCTGAGGTTTGCGTCTCCAATTTCAATCCAGTCTCAGTGATCTAATTATATTCCATTGCATTAATTAAGAAGTGAATTTAGAGGAGGAGTGATTGACTCTCTGGCAGGAAAACACAGGACAGGAATTGGATTTTCACCGCAGGACAAGCCAGAGAGTCAGTGTCTAACTGGGAGAAGGATCTAGAGTGATAAATTCAGTTCAAGACATTAATTAATCATTTAATTAATTAAATCAATTAATCAAAACCTTTTAGGGTTTTGTATGCAGTGTGCCATTTGGTCCACACAACAATGCAAGGATTATTATCTAGGTTTTGCACATGAGGCTCAGAGAAGTCACATAGCTGGTAAATGTCAGAGCTAGGGCCCAAAACCAGATCATCTGATTCCAAATCCAGTGTTCCCTCCCACATAGCCTGCTGGCAGT